>NC_068982.1:152825862-152828778 GCF_001194135.2 Octopus bimaculoides | reverse complement strand
ATATATATATATATATATATATATATATATATATATATATATAAGCAATGTTAATTCTCTAAATGAAGTATTAACAGTAACTGCACGATAAAGTGTAGTATATTGCCACTTAAGTGTGGCTGACCCCTAGGGGTGGATGTTACTGTTGCTTTTAGCCCCAGGAGGACATCTCCTCCAGCTGGCTTATCGACACACGACTGTGTCCTGTTTGCCAAGGGAGTTATCCCTCTCACCTCGACCAGCAGCACGAACGTATCCGGATTTCAGGGTTATATATAGGTGCAAGAGTGGCAATGTTGTCAGTAGCTAGGCACAGGAGTGGCTGTGTGTTAAGTAGCTTGCTTACCGACTACGTGGTCCCGGGTTCAGTCCCACTGCATGGCACCTTGGGCAAGTGTCTTCTACTATAGCCTCGGGCTATAGTCCTAAAATTAGACTCACGAAAAGTGTACGGTTTGTCCCTTCTTTCTCCCCAAAAGTTAAAACTAATTGAAGGAAGAAATACCTTTCTCGTTTAGATAAGCATTCCCCAGTAAACTATAAACGATTTTTAATAGACGCTCGATTACAATATCATACAACTACTGCCCCAATATGAAGAAACCTATCATTGTCAGATCCCCAAGATCCTATTCCTTGCTGTTAGTGTCGAAACACTGAAGCCTGCTAACTTACTCTGATGTTTATGGAAAGTCTATAATGCTGAAGTCACTGCAATACTTCAAGATATCTTGACTGAAAAGAAAAATTACATCAGTTTATGCGAACGTGATTTCAAAAGACCTTATGCAAACTATCATTGTTCTTTTCTATGCGTTGTCAACTTGGTTAGCCACGTATGGGATTCGAAGACAACTGGATTACATATACAATCAACTGGAGAATCGTAAATGGATCTAAAAATGCATCTTTTGCGTAGCTGAAAGATTGCACGTACTTTTGGATCTATGAATTTCACTGAGCTCCTTAATTACAGATCCGAAAGTTTAAGCAAATGCAAACATATTTCTTTTGGCGAACTTGGGGACACCACCCTCTCGGGAATGATAGCTACCGCGCAGGTTTTGGACTCCTGTCCGTTGAATTATTATACTACACCTAGTTTACTGTCGGTGTTTACGGTCAAAGGGGATTTGTTAACTTTCTATTTATTCTCGCTTGTATCTCTCACCCAAATCGCTAACAAGATAATATCACCTGCAGTTTAGATGTAAACTGTTCACAGCAGTTGTTAAAGCACATATATGATATTTGTTCTTTTCGACCCGATCCCCTCTCTTCCACCCATCTCTCTCTCTCTCTCTTACGTATCAGTTCTTAGGATAAAGTGCCAGCGTCTCCTTTTACACAGTTCTTCGAATTGATTCTTTTTTCCTGTGAATACTTTTTGATTTCACTGTTTTTTAATCTGAGAGACAAAACTTGATTTTTGGTTTCTTTACCACCTTTGATCAACGCATTAACTACCATCTATCATTTTGCAAGTGTTGTTATTTTTGTTTCCGTTAGTGAGCACAATATTTGTTAAGATGTTTCAAATAGTTTCTTTTTCTATTAAGTGTTCATTAAATTTTCATTTACTACTTTCTTTTTCATATATATGCACATACGTTATGTTGTATAGTTTTATTTTTGTCTCTTTTTAAACCTCCATTGACGCGTTTGTATTAAATAACAATTGTCACGGTTTCTGGTACAAGGTCAGCAATTTTTGAGGAAGGGTCTAAGTCGATAAAGTCGACCATGATATTTGGTTGAGATTTTATTTTATCAGCCTCGAAAGGATGAAAAGTAACGTTGGTATCGACGAGATTTGAACTCACTACGAAGAGATAGAACAAATATTAAGCTAGAGTGCTGATAGTAGCTATATTATTATTTTTATTTTTATTATTATTATTATTATTATTATTATTATTATTATTATTATTATTATTATTATTATTATTATTATTATTATTATTATTATTATTATTATTATTATTATTATTATCATAGACGCTGCACAGTTTACAATATCGTGAGGTTGCTGATTGAAGATATTGTATCTACTGGGGTTTGTACTGTTTGTCAAGTCACAACAAGGACCTCAGACAGTACTTTACGCAATATGCGTGCAGTTCTAAGTAATGCCGACCTTTGCAATACATCTAGATTGTAGGGTGTCTCTAAGGCTTTCAGATGTTTTTTGCGAGATTGGGTGGTATTGAACCCAATGCTCCGAAAACAATATGGATAACCTTTATGTTCGACTCTCGTAGCTGCCACATCTTAGCGATCTCTATTCTCAAGTCTCCATATATCTCAACTTTTTCTCTTTCTTTCATAATTACCCAGAATGATTAACAAGTGGTGTTATGAAACTGTTGAGTCCTCTGGGACTAAACAGGGAACCCCACGAAGCTTGCTTGATGAGAAGGGTGGATTTTCGGCAACTTGCGGGATTAAAAACAAAACCCAGCAAAAGGCAGAGTAACTTAAAAGTATAATGGCCATTCCGAAAACGTGTAGACGGAACTCGTGAACTTTGGTTGACAATCTGTCTAAGAGAAGGAACACTCTGATTTAAAAACTGGGAAAGATATGACTCCTTAGTCACAGTGGGGACAACCTGTAAGCGTTCAACGGCTCCACGCCTGGAATGAAGGTGAATGAACCGCGAATAGGGTCTTAACTCTGAAGCAATATTTGGTTGAATATACAGGACCAACTGACACTCACTTGTCTCCTAGTGAGAATCAAGATCATGGTCCTCAACACACGGGAATACGAAGGGAATAGGCCCAACTTATGGGGAGTAGAGCTCTGGAGTCTTGGTTGACAATCTTACTAGAGATGGTGTCTCGATAAAAATACCGGTTGATGGCTAACCTTAAAACACATACCTCAATGTTGAGTGAAAATGTCTAATACAAC
>NC_068982.1:152818192-152825708 GCF_001194135.2 Octopus bimaculoides | reverse complement strand
GAGTCTTGGTTGACAATCTTACTAGAGATGGTGTCTCGATAAAAATACCGGTTGATGGCTAACCTTAAAACACATACCTCAATGTTGAGTGAAAATGTCTAATACAACTGTATCAAAAAATGTTGTTAATGGTTGAGCAGCGCAGGTCCGGTCATCATCCAGAGACTGATCGTACACAAAGCCAGAGACAGAGAAGAAGGTGGGATAAAGAGGTAAACCGAACAGTAATTGAATGCTAAATCAGGAGTGAACCCAGCAGAAGGGAATTCCGACAACGAATAAAAGCAAAATGGAATGAGATAGGACACATCGAAACAAGTGAGCAACGATTAGCCGAGCAGGCAAAAACAAAAAGAGCAAAAGGGTGGTTAACAAATATGGAAATAGAAGAGATAAAAAGGAAAATAGAAGATAGAAATAATACTTCACCAATAGATAACATGCTCAATGAGAACAGAAAAATGAAAGGTGGCAGTGCAGACGTAGAGCAAAATGTAAATCTTAATGCATTCTCTGTGAATGAAGCAGAAGTAATATGAAGTGCTTTATCACAAGAATACGATGATGACCAACAAGACATAGTGAGGACAGGATCAAGCACTACCACCCTCAACCTGAGGTACATTGATCGACGCAAGCTCAAGGTTGAAACCGAAGAGATAGAGTCGGTTCTTGCGCTATTCCAGACGAGAAATATAACTGAAGCTAACAAGATTATTTGGGCTGCAGCTATGGTTGCTGCAGATAGAGTTGGATACAAAAGAAGAGAACAAATAGAACGTAAGGAACCATACTGGTGTAGACGAATTTGTGAGAAACAAAGTAAATTAAAAAGACAATTAGGACAAGTTTATAGATTGAGAAGAGGGAAATTTCAGAACGACAGCATAAGAATAATGCTGAAAAGATCATATAGAAAAAGACATAAAGGTTATGATATGATATTGGAAGAATTGAAACAAAGAGTAGTGGCTATCAAAGCAAAACTGGAAATATATGACAATAGAAAAAGACAGTTCAGGTAAAACAGATTGTTGAAGCAAATCAGAAGAAACTGTTTCAGGAACTAGATGGGCAAATGCACGTAACAATGATACCAGATGCAGAGGAAAGCAAGGCATTCTGGAGAGCGGCTGCATGAAATCTAAGATAGATTAAGAAATATAGAAGTCCAAGAAGACATAAAGATAAAAAAAGCATTTAAGAAAGTTGCCTAATTGGAAGAACCCAGGACCGGATGGAGTTCAAAATTATTGGATGAGCACAACAGCAGATAATATGAGAAACCTTAGCATGAAATGCTGGAGAATGCAATTGACAGCAGGGAAGCAAGTACTAGGAAAGTTGAAAATCAAGAGAGGAAAATTCCAAGGTGACATTGTGTCTCCACTGATATTCTTCACTGATATTGATGCTATTTATAAAAACGGAGGCAGAACTGGACAGCCGAGAATAAAAACTTCAGTGTGATCACCTGACAACACATCGGAAACCGGACATTGTTGTAGTGAATAAAAAAGAAAGACTTGCATGATAATCGCCATACCATGTCCCCACGCCAACAGGATAAAAAAAGAAGAAAAACTGAACAACTACGACCATTTGAAGTAGGAAACGCAAAGGTTTTGATCAATGAGAAGAGAAAACCTACAAAAAATCAGCATTGCTTGTAACTGCAAGAATTCTTCGCAGGGTTCATAAAGTATGATCAGTGAACAAGTGTCACCTTCGTCTGCTGACTGTGGAAAATTGACACTTTCCATCGCACCCAGCAAAATAAACTGGGAATTCTCATCAAATAATAATAATAATTGATATAGATTTTGGGAGACGACTTGTAATTTTAAGGGGATGGGATTGGTGGGCTACATTGACTTAATATTTGACTGGTACATTATTTTATCGACACCAGAAAACTAAAAGCCAAGTTGATACCGGCGGCATTTTATTTGAAGACTTAAAAGAGCCGGCTGAATTTAAACTAGAACGTAGGGACGGACGAAATGCCGCTAAGCATATTTCCGGCGCGGTAACCAATCTGAAGTTCGCCGCCTTAACAAGATGATAATAATGATTCATTCATATTTTAGCACAAGGCCTGCAGTTATACGGGAGGTGTTAAGTCGATTTTATCGACCCCGTACTCAACTAGTACATATTTTATCGACCACGAAAGGACGAAAGGCAAAGTCGGAATTTGGACTCAGAAAATTAAGACGGTCAAAATTCCGCTAAGCATTTTTCTCGACGTGCTAATGATTTTGCCAGCTCCGCTTTAATGATAGGAAGAAGAAGAAGAAGAAGAAGAAGAAGAAGAAGAAGAAGAAGAAGAAGAAGAAGAAGAAGAAGAAGAAGAAGAAGAAGAAGAAGAAGAAGAAGAAGAAGAAGAAGAAGAGCTACAATAATAATAATAATAATAATATTAATCATTAGAAAAGTTTAAGTAGTTACATTTCCCGTTAGAATCTTAGCGTATTAATAGCAACAATTTGTAAGGAGTTAACCTATCATCTAGAAAACTATTCAAAATTTATTCCTCACCGTCACACCTTCTATTCTTCCATTCAGAATAAGATTAGAATCCATCTTTAAAGAAAAATAATTAAATCATTGCAGTTCTATTATGTGAAACACGTGATTATGTTCAGAGACCATTTATATTTTCTATAATTAGAGTGTGTTATATTAAACATTTTAGTTAACACTAGTAATTTCACCCACAGCTGACTTTTTCATGAATTGCAAACTGATCGTTAAATAGCTAAAATGAGCAGCATTGGTGTCCTCGTGCATTTATCTATGATTGCGATGTTACTAGACGTGATCAAAATAATAAAATGTGGTTAGGAGGATGATTACATATGTATACCGTATAGCGTTGCGTAAGTAGCTAATCAAGTTAACAATAAGAAAACATTATAATTCATAATTTCACCTTCCGTCGTTTCTCTACTTAGGGAAAAAATACTATAATGTCATTATTTCATAGAGTCACTATCTCCACCGTACTCTTTTTCCTTTTGCATTCCTTCATTTTGGAAATACCACTAGGCAGGTATCAACTGGGTCGTTTGTTCAACATCTCTCTATTCCTCCTGGGGGTTACAGCTCTAGAATAGCTTTCTCATTATGAATATCTATAGGGATTCATCAAGATTTGAATGTTTGTGCACACGTCTTTGGGGGTAAGTAAACCTCTCTCTGACCGCATGTCTTTAACAAGTAAGAGATAAAATTTATAAAGATTTTACATATTTTAAACCTTGGCTCAAAATACGTAATATCTCTATCTTTTATCTTTTACTTGTTTGACTCATTAAACCTCAGCCATGCTGGGAAATGCCTTCAAGAATTTCAGTCGAACGATTCGACTCCAGCACTTACTTTTTAAGTTTTCTATCCGTTCCTTTCGCCCAACTGCTACTGTTATGAAGATGTAAAGAAACCAGCGCCTGTTGTGAAGCGGTGAGGGGGCACACCAAGCACAAACACATACCACCACCCCCATATATATATAGGGGGAGAATTCGCAAAAAAACAAAAGACGAAGACAGGTGGTGTAGACATATATATATATATATACACACACACACACATATATATATGTAGCAGGAGTAGTGTGGGAACATCACTGCCTTGAGTTGAGAGGCCTGAATAATTTACCCGTAGGAAATGGATGTTTCGTTCGTCATTCTTATACAGCCTTTATTCAAGGTCAGCAGGATGGACTACTCAACCTGAAGGAAATTCTAAATAGGCCCCACCTGCAAACTCATCCACCGTTTATCATGATATGAGATTACCATGTCGCACGCATATGATTACGAAGGATATACTTGTTGTGCTCTAATCAGTCGTGTTTATTGGGCTTGAGATATTTGCACCCCAGTGTCACCTTGAAGGCATGTGCTGCTCACTCAATCATCAACAGCAATAACAACAACGACGACGACGATGATGATGATGCTGATAATAATATTAATAATTATAATACTCATTATCAGCAGCAGCATCAATATTATTATTTATTTTTCTTTTAGCCATGTCATTCATTCATTGCACCAACGTGGTACAATGAAGGTTTAAAATATGCTTGAGAATCTATAGACATAGTTATAAAATTAACGAGTGATAGGACCACGGATGTACTAAATTATATTCACACGTATTAACTTGTTGACATAAATATAAGAGAGACACATATATGAATGTATAAAGACGATATAAATAGGACCAACTACAACAACCTTTCACAAGGATGAAAATCCACCATGTATGTAGCATCAGAGCGCTAACGACACCAAACGCTCTCCATTCTTAGTAATGCAAACAAGTACAACCAAGTAACGCTACGACCATTCTCAGTGTCAGAGGAGTTAAGAATTATTTAATTATGTCTCAGAGAAGATATCATAGTCTCAGTAAATGTCCTCGCACAAGTCTAATATATATCACTTTCTATTATATTACATACTGTATTTCTTTGCTTAATACTACTCTGTTTAGCTTTAAATTTCTAAACATTAGACATTTACTATTTACTCTTCAATTCACTTGTATTCTTCGAAACCAACAATTAGATTGCATTGTTTTCTGCATCACTGCTTCTTCGTTTTCCATTAAAAACTTTTTAGCATTGAATGAATTCCATTTTGACTGACAGCTGGCACAATTGGCATGAAAATGTTTTCCAAGAAATTCTTTCACTTTTAATTAAATCCTTAAAAATATAATGGCATCCATATAAATAATGATGACGATGATGAGGATACCCTCCTCCTCCTCATTATCATGATAATAATAAAATAATTAATAATAATAATAATAATAATAATAATAATAATAATAATAATAATAATAATAATAATAATAATTCTAAAGAGGTGAAATCAGTAGCAAAACATAATGCGTTTGAAGAATTGGCTAATAGGTGGGAACAAAAACCTCTGCATGGCAAATATGAGGCTCGTAGCAAACAAACTGATGTAGACCAGAAGCATACCCATCAGTGGCTGCGGATCTGTGGACTAAAGGCAGAGAGTGAAGTCTTTATTTGACTGCTCAAGACCAGAGGTTTTTGACACGGAACTATCAAACCAATGGTGTAGACCGAAAGTGCCGATACTGCAACGATGAGATTGAAACAGTGGGCCACTTAATCTATCTCTGGGTGTAAGGTTTTAGCACATGTAGAGTACAAATCGAGACATGACAGTGTTGGCCAATATATACATTGGATAATGTATCAGCATTAGGAAATCAAAACTGCTGACAAATGGTGCAAGCAACACCCTGAGGCTGTAATTGAGGAGAAAATGTAACAATTCCTTGGGAAATGTAAGAATTCCTTGGGACTTTCTAGTATGTACAGATCGGACCATTAAAGCAAATAAACCAAATATTGTTATGAAAGATCAAGACAATAAAGACTGTTTATTAATTGACATGAGCATACCCTGTGACCCTGTGACCATGATATCTCGCAAAAGAATTTGATAAGTTCAGGAAATATAAAGATCTGGTAATCGAAATCGAAAAGATGTGGCATCTCAAGACGGTTACAATACCAGTGATGTAGGAGCTCTTGGTATGACCAAAAAAGGAACTGGAAATTATTTAAGAATAATCACTGGCTTACTATCCATGCAGGAAGTGAAACAGATTATCTTAACTAGTACGTCACAGGTACTGAGAAGAGCATTGCCGCTGTGACAATGGTACGGAGAAAAGCATTGTCGCTGGTGGTGGTGGTGGCAATAATAAACCTTTTCACTAAAGACGCAAGACCTGAAATTTTAGGTGCGGTTACTTCTATACCATTGCTCAACTGATACTTGTTTTATAGACCCATATAAAGAAAGAGGGTAAGGTGTTAGTAATTTAAACATGCTTATACCCACAAAAAGATAGAAGCTCCAGGCAAGCATATTGTTCCATCTACTCTCTTGCTTAACTCTGATTCCATTAGCCTCAAAACACTTATAACGAATATTGGAGCAACAAGAGTTAGAGTTACTAAAAGAGATGCTAAGTCACTAATGATGAAGACATTAGATGCAGACGTTGAAATAAAACTTTTATATCTGAACCGCAAATATTTATAATGAATACTTTAAAGTTTTTAAATATAACAAACAGATAGGAAGGACAAAGTTTTAAAAAATACTATAGAAATAGTTAAACCAATATTAAGCACGAAGCTGTATGCTAAAAATAATATAAAAGTCATTCATATACATAAATACACCAGTTACAAAACTTTCTAGCTTCGAAACAATTAAAAATAAGTGAAATTAAACATCAGTTAACTATAGATAACATTCTGAATTACCGCAAGACCTGATATAGAGAGAATATAACTATCCCAAACTCAAGAAGAATGGTTCTAATAAAAATAGATATCTCGACATCTACTACAAAATAACAACAGTTGGACTAAAAAAAATTGTTAGAAGTGAGGAAATATAAACTGATTAACGTAATAAAGAAGAATGACGACATGAAAGATATAACCCGACTTTGTCTCGATAAATAAAGATTATACTACAATTTATAACATACACTGAAGAAAAATGTATAAATACAAACATATGAACAATGCCTAGCAACAAACAACTATAAATATAAAACAATTAAAAAGAAGCTAACATCAATCGCACTCTCTGCATCCAGCTCGCTACCGCTGTAATAATAAGAATCCTTTCTACTGAAAGCACAAGTCCTGGAATTCTGGTGAAGATTGTAAGTCAAATACATCGACCCCAGTCCTCAACCGGTACTTATTTTATCTCCCCTCGAAGTGATAAAAGCCAAAGTCGACCTCGACGGAATTTGAACTCAGAACGGAAAGATTGATGGTATACTGCTAACCATTTTACCCAGCATGTTAACGACTCTGCCAGCTCGTTGCTTTGCATTAATAATAATGGTTTCCTGTTTTGGCACAAAGCAAGCCATTACGGAGGAGGAGGTAAGTCGATTACATCAGTCCCAAAGCTTAATCGATACTTCTTTTATCGACCCCCAAGAGGATGAAAAGTAAAATCAATCGCTGTAGAATTTGAACTTAGAAAGTAGAGGCGGACGAAAGCGTTTTTCCCGGTGTGCTAATTGTTCAGCCAACTGGTTGTCTTTAGTGTGGTCCTTCTATTTCAATCCTTTGAGCTAAATCTCCAGTTAATCGAAGGATTTCTTGCATCGGCGCGTATCAGATGAATAAGTGATTGAAGAAACTGATATAGTTAAACTAGAATACTCAACATTTTACTGAGAAAGTTTGGAAATCTGCTAAAAATTTTATCCTCCTTTTTTATTGTACTTTATGATTGTAGAAATCATTGCTGGAATGTATAGTGGTAGTTGTGACATTTTAGATTCCATTGTTATTGATGAAAAACATGGTCCAATATTTCTTTTTCTTCAACATCACCATCATCAGCAGCAACTCCCCCCTCCTCCCCTCCTCCTCCTCCTCCTCCTCCTCCTTCTTCTTCTTCTTCTTCTTCTTCTTCTCCTC
>NC_068982.1:152816266-152818182 GCF_001194135.2 Octopus bimaculoides | reverse complement strand
TACTAGTGCAGCTGCTGCTGCTGCTACTACTACTACTACTACTACTACTACTACTACTACTACTACTACTACTATATAATTATTTTGTCTCTCCTCCTCCACCTTCTGATTGTTAAATTTCTGCAATAATTGCTACTTACAACAGTTAAATACTGACGAAGGCGAAGGCAATGACCATAGATTATATATTTTTACTATCTCGATTCTGAATAATAATCTGTCGGAGTTTATATCACGTTCAGATCTTTCTTGCTTTTTGTATCGGGTGAAATGCATAAAATGAGCTCCAGTTAAGCGCAGTGGCCATTTAAATTAGTTATCCGCTTCTTCAAGGAGTTAATGATTAGTCAATAGAAGGGCAGCTGCCATGAACTTTCTGATGGGAGGAAGAATCCACAAGTCATAGATAAGCTCTCGACATCTGGTTCAAGAATCTGAAACAATATAAACACACTAAAAGCAACACGACAACAAAAAATAAAAAGAAAAATTTTACAAGACTATTATCTCTACTTACTAGTTGTCTCTCTGTTTCTGTCTTAGACCACTTCGATATTACCATTGTCAGTTACCACCAGGTCAGCCCAATCAGAGCAATCTTCTGAATTAAGATATGAGTTTCCTGTCAGTTTACCTTTACTTTTTCCTTTCCTTTTTTTTTCTTTTGAGTCTTCTCTACTTTATATCATCTACTATGTCAGCCATCAGGACTATAGAATGTAGTTTGAGCAAAATTTGATTGTTATATGTAACGGTTCGAGTAATCACGTAGAATCTCTCTGATTGGTTTATTGTTGTTGCTTTATTTATTGTTGATATTACAACAAATTTCATTGAATCAGGTTTTGATGTTGCTCTGTTCCTCTTAGTGATTCTGCCTACTTCCCTTGTTTGTGTTTGTAAAGATTTTATTGATTTTGTAAACGATAACGAATTAGGTTTTCGTTATAAACGATTTAATTAATGTGCTGCAGCCTACGTTTGTTCATCCAGCAATATCTCATAAATAGAGAAATTACATACGAAATTTAAATTCTATGAAGACTTTAGGGAATTCCATCTTTTAGTTAATCAATATGAGATATTTGAACGAAACAAAATACTGTCATCATATGTATAATTTTCTGATCTTCTAGCCAACAGTATGATATCTCTCGTGGTCTGTTAAGCAGCTAAATGAGATTCATAACTGATTAAAGTCGTAAATTATATGGTTACAAATACATTATCATAATAGTAGTTGTGTATGTTATCCCTAATAATCTTTCAACTACCGGACTGAATAAGAAATTAATTTTGTTTATATTCAAAAGTTAAAAAGCAGAATTGATGTGCAATCTTATGAATATTTCTTCATCATATGTATAGGCCTCATGACTATAGACTTTAGGACGAAATACTATTTAGACTACTACTTGTAGTAAATTATATTAAAGCATATATCAGGTATTATGCTGAACACACAAATATGTATGGGTACAGGACGTCATAAAAGGGTGCAAATTATATGAAATACGTAAACAACAAGAAAAAATGGAAAACAGGACAAGTTAACAAAGAAAAAGGACCGTTCAGCAGTTATCAGCTGTCTATCTACTCCTCATTTCGAGCATTCAACGACAATATGAATCGTCAAAGATTGTTCCTCCCATAAGTTGCAATATAAAATTTAAGAACTGTGGAGGTTCAAAGTTGGGAACAAAAAAATAACAGTGGAGACATTCAAGGAAACCGAACGAAAATAAATAAGGAGGATCGTTAGATGAGAACGAGAGAAAAATAGTGACGGCTGGGAGAGGCGTTTAGAAAAAAAGAATGAAGGGTCCTCTTCTGTGCTAACTTATCCTGATTTCTATTTTCCCCTCGATTGTTTATGTATTTAACTCATTTTCCCTCGTTTGTTTAAGTATTTCATG
>NC_068982.1:152814480-152815704 GCF_001194135.2 Octopus bimaculoides | reverse complement strand
ATACATGCACAATATATATGTTCATATATATATATACATATATACATATGCATACATATATGTATATATATACATATATGTATAGACGATCTATCACATGTTGACTGGTCTTTCACACATACACACACTTCCTCCAGCATCAAAATATCTTGGCAGATCTTTGTAGGCACTGTCACAAACATATGTGCTAAACACAGATCACCAAGACCTGTGAAGAAAACTAAGTGCAGAATTCCCAAAAACAGAAAAATCGATTATCAGAAAAATAAAAAGAACAAAAAGATTAACAAGCTACAATACTGTCAACAGCTACACATAAATTCGACGGCTATCAGCCTGCTCGAATCAAAACAACATAACCTCCAACAATGCATGATGACATCATCATTAACCAAAGAGCAGCTGAGGAGAAATGGGTCGTTGAGAAAATCAAACTCAACCCCAAAGTGTTATTCTCTTTTGCAGGTTATATTCCTGAAAAAGTTTTGTCCAAGTCTGTTGTCCCAATTTTCAAAAGGGAAACAAGTCCCTTGCAATGAACGACCAGCCGATCTCGCTCACCTCTTATATCATCAAAGTATTTGGGAAGGTGATGAGATCATAGATGACCCAGTTTCTTAAAAGCAACAGACTGCTGAACCCCAACCAACGTGGATTCCGTAATTGAAGGAATTGCCTAACGCAACTCCTGCATCACCTCGATGACATTTTGAGATCTTTGGGAGAAGTCTCGAATATTGATGTCATCTACTGCATACTGATTTCAGCAAAGCCTTTGACAAAGTAGATCGTAAAATCTTCTTGTAAAACTATCCAACATTGGTGTCTCCGGAAAGTTACCACAATGGATCAAGTGTTTCCTGACAGGTAGAACCCAACACGTTGTAATCGAAGGAATAAAATCAAACTCAGCCAAAGTCAGTAACGGTGTTCCACAATGCCCTGTGCTGGGCCCACTTCTTTTCATCATCTACATCAATGGCGTTAATGACAACATCAAGAACATTAACATAAGAATTTTTGCAGATAATTCCAAGATCCAGAAGGTCATCAATGGGTGACCGGGCATGCTTTCAGTCAGAACTACTGGCCGTCATGCAATGGGCGGAAAAGAATGTGCTGCAGAACTAGGAGAAATTTGAGTTAATCCACTTCAGAAAAGGGGATATCCTGAAACTCTCATACTCCCTTCCTTCAGGTGAAACTCTCATGGAGTAATTGTAG
>NC_068982.1:152813861-152814470 GCF_001194135.2 Octopus bimaculoides | reverse complement strand
TAAACTCATATAGACAGAAAAGTTGACATGGCCTGCAGAATGTCATCCTGAATCTCAGAACTTTCCAGTCGAGAGATATTCACATCATTATCCTTCAATTCTCTATTTTGCCCGATTCCTCCGTGAATACTATTTTCCACTGTGGTCTCCACACACAAAATAAATGATCATGAAAATTGAAGCACCTCAAAGGTCAATTACAAAAGAAAAATAGATGGCACGACAGGCCTTGACTATTGGGGTCGACAAGAAAAGCTCAAGCTTTATTCTCTCCAACGCCGCCGCTTTTCTCTCTCTCTCTCCTCTATTTCTTCTCTTTTCAAAAGAAATTTTTCTCCCAGTGTTCACTGTTCTACTCTCATTCTAGTCTAACAACCCTCATTGTTTGTTTTCGTTCGGTTTCCTTGTATGTCTCCATTGTCATTTTTTTGTTCCCAACTTTGACCCTCCAAAAATACTAAATTTATTTTAGAATTTATGGGAGCAACTGTCTTTGAAAACTCATATTGTAGTTGAATGCTCGAAATGAGGAGTAGATAGACAGCCGGCAACTGATGAAAGGTTATTTTTCTATGTTAACTTGTCCTGTCTTCCATTTTCTCGTTTTTT
>NC_068982.1:152811541-152813655 GCF_001194135.2 Octopus bimaculoides | reverse complement strand
CATATGTATACATATATATATACGCATATATAGATGCATATATATATATATATATTTATGTGTGTGTGTGTGTGTGTGTGTGTGTGTGTGTATATATATATATATATATATATATGCTTTCATATCCATATAGGTTCACATAATTTCTTATACACTCCTTTGCTGATATGATACTTTATGCTTAACGTTTATATTATCTGCCCCACAAAACTCTGTCTTACCGAGAAAACAGAAAAGTGGTTAGTGAAATGACAACCACAACGATGCCGAGGACGAGAACAGCGATGATGATCATGATGATTAGGTCCCATAAGCCCTGGCCGAGCAGACCTGTGGCAAAGGTTACGCACACGGTGTAGGACTACATTTTACAACATGTTTCTTCCTTATATAAAGTAATAATGAGTGTACCAGTTTTTACTGCTGTTTCTCATGAATCCTATGATCTTGTAAAGGTTTCTTCATCTACTTGTATTAGACACACAGTCATGACCTAAATTACAGCTCCTGAAATTCTCTGTATCATGATTAAAAGTATCTTTTGCATAGGTAAAAGGCCTGTGTTTTAATGAAAATTCCAAGTTATTGACCTTCTATTAGAACATTCTTGAACCTTGTAACTACTACGTAAATGACACAGAATCGCTATAAAAGGCGATTTAAAAATATACAAAGTATATATCATTGAACAAGCAAAACAAATTACGTAACCCATCTTAGGGGCCAGTATCAAATCGATACCTTACTGTAGAGTTAGCTCTGTAAATATATAATTATAGGAACTGCAATTTGAGAAAACAAAGAACGATAAAAGGATCCAAGATATGTAGAAGAATGATAAGAAATTAAGAAATGAAAAAATCCCAAATAAAATTTTCTCCAGTGCTTTTATATTTCATTATTTACACATACTATAGTTTGTCCATCACACATTTTCCAGTAATGATAGTTTGTTTTAGAAATAAACAATAAATCTGTTTCAAAACATGACTCAATGGTAGATTTCAAAGTAGATTAAGCTCTATCTTTATGTAAATAACTTATTTGTGCGCGTTTGTGTGTTTCTATGTTTTTGCCCATGTGCGAGTTCAAGTATTTATTTATTCGTGCATGTATATAGTCTCTTTCCAGATTAATATTTTACTTCGAAATGGCGACATATGGTAGATTCTCTTGTCTGCATCACATTAAAATACCTTGTAATATCTACTTACAATTTTCTATATTCTACATTCAATTTCCGCCAAGAAACTGATTATGTAAGTTCCAGTCGCGTAGTTGGATTGACTATATCCATCCTTCCTCCAAATTTTCTCACTTTTAAATGGGATCCAGGCCCCCACAAGGTTGATTTTGAACGTGTATTTGTATGTCTTAGTTAAAATATACTGGTGTACAGTGGGAGATAACCATTTACATAAGTTTCTAAATTAAAGAAAGAATCAGCTCAAAAAAATTCGAGCTTGTGGTTGTTGTTTCAAATGCCGGTTAGAACGATGTAATTAACGCGGCTAATTCACATGACAAATCATGGGCATAAAGGAGGTTATCCTTTAGCAACACAAAGTAATAGTTATCCCTGATAACACGCTGCTGGTGTCCAGTTATTAACAGCTTAATATAAAATGTCAAATAAAATAGTGACGTTCAATCGCATACCACATATCACACATTCTTGTAGTAAATACATATAACGTTGCTTAGACCCCTTCAAACAGAAATTGATCCTGGCTTCTTGAAATGTTTCAAAACGTGTGACGATACAGAAGTCAAAAATTAAAATTTTAGGAAGTAACAATTTACTAAGATTCGATTATAACAAAAGGTATAGCAGAAATATGTTCTATGCTTAAATGATTCCATGGTATGTCAAAAAAGTAATTTAAATCGTGAAAATTATTCGAATGCATCTCAAGCTTTTGATTTTTGTAAATTTTGTTTCTTGTTTTAGACATGTGTTTCCATATGTACATACAGTTCTATCAATCTATCTATCTATCTACCCACACATATATATGAATACACACACACATATATATATACATGCATACACACGCACGTGCTCACGCACGCACAGACGCAGACACACACACAAACACACACACACACACACA
>NC_068982.1:152801992-152806992 GCF_001194135.2 Octopus bimaculoides | reverse complement strand
TTACCATTATTATTATTATCATTAATGATATTATTAAGTGTTGTGAGATTGCAAAATGATAACGTACTCACACAATAGTTCGTGTGTCAGAAAAATGTTTTATGTCATTTGTTCAGGCTCTTTACTTACTCAGTTGAAATCAAAGGTTAAGTAAGTTGCCTTTCATGCACTTGGGGGCCAAGAAAATAAATACCAGTCCAATAGTAGAGTCGATGTATTAACAATCCTTTGGTCCTAAAATTGCCCGTTTTGAGCAAAAATTTGAAACAATGATTACTATCATTATCATTTTTACTATTTTCATGGAAATTAAATGGAAAATAGGCAATATATTTTAATTACAGATATAGAATAAAATAAATAACCACGTCTGTCGACTATGAATTTAAATTTCTAGTAAGATATATTTATTTATTGAAACGTTTGACAGCGCACTTCGTAAATCTAGTAAAAGATGCATAGCAACATCTCTCCAGTACTCAATCACATCTGCAAGATAACTATTTGAAATCCTAACAACAATAAAATATTGCTTGACAACTTTGAACCACTTAACAGCTCGAAGCACAATAATGAACGCTGTTAATATGCGAACAAACTTATCCGTTCTAGTAGTTTAATGTCTAGTTAAAAACAAATATCTGTTATTTGCTCGACAGAGCCAAAAGAGCTATAGAATAAAGAGAATACTTTATCTTGCGACAGGGTTTAAATTATTCACCGGGAATCAATAATGATAATGAAACCGATTAAGTCTTGGTAGGATATTTCACTGTCTGACAGAAACTAAATTTAAGACTTTATATTTATGTGCGGTATGTAAATATATGCGTAAATGTACAAACGAACGACACATTAACAACGTAAAGTTTTCAATTTATAATTATATTCCAAGATATTTTATCCATTTAAAACAGTTTATGTTTAGTTGGAAATATCCCGTCAACCATTTAAAGTAGATAATAAGGTAAAATATTCAACTGATCCTATAAATAACTCTAATATCCGCACTGTTACTCAATATCGTGTAATGAGTATTCTATAAATTTTTAGGGAAAACTTTGCCAATTAATACAATCTGTATGTCTAATTAGTGTTTCATTAGTTTTTCTAATTCGTTCATCTGGTACTTGTATGTATGTATCTATTTATGAACTATATATGTATGCATGCAACTTGGTAAGAATGCACGTTGTAAACATGATCACAACTGTGTATACATATATGGTCATTTTCTGATTTAATTCCCTCATCAACAGAAACAGGGTCAGTTTGCACTCCTGGAAAAAAAAGTTCTTTTACTGGGAAATTAATCAACATCAATTAGACAATCATATATGAATATGAATATGTATGTTGCATGCACGCATTTCGTTGTATATGTGACTCTGTATGTTTTTACTTATGTATGTACAAATATACACATCTCCGTATGGCTCTATGTATGCGTAGTGTTCGGGAGACTAAACTTATTGAACGTCTTCTATATATCACAGTTGTAATTGTAATTTCTTAACCCATTGCCTCAGTATTAACAGTATTCATGCAAGTATAATCGGAACTTGGTCGCCATGGATTTATCTTTAGTTCGACATAGTTGATACCTTTCCTATTATCTCTACAACCACATTAACGTCTGCTAAAAACTGTTTAATACAACTGTGGTGATTTTCTGTTATCTGTCTTTGATAATTACGTCTGGTCTGTTACGCCTACTTTGTACGCAGATTTTTGTTCGAAGCATTGTGCTAGTATTCTTTTCTATTATGGAGGTATATGCCATCCACATCACTATAACATTTCATATTGTTTCTTTAGAACTATTTTTTCTGCGGGTTTCAGTGTAAAATGTTTATCCATTATATCGTGCCGAATGAGTAGATAACGTGGTGACATGTTTGATAGGTACTCAAGAAATTTAAGAATTAAAATTCTGGTTTTAATTCTACAATGTTTGCAGCATTAGAGTGATCTCCCACTCCTTTCTGCGTCAACTATCGTGTTAACTATTTTCTGGGTAGCAAAAATATAACCCTCAATGAGAGAGCTTATATATGGCTAAAGGCAGACAATCTAATTATCTAGGTTACATCAACGATACGAAAATTCATTGTATGTGTATCCCTATTCAACTGCCATGGAATATTTTATGGGTAGATACTGGAAATAGCCTCTCGGATATTATATTAGCTCTTTGTCTCATGTATGATATTAGAATTTATTGATGCATTCTAAGCTTGGTAACTGGTAGATACCGTCGAAGAGACATAATGTAACATTCAAAAACTGCTTTGAATCGAAGTTAAACAGCTACCCAAATAACATCTAACGCATTAGTCATGTAACACAAATGTCAGAAGATACAATGATACAAAAACACATAGTAGACTACATTTGCTTTGCAGTTATTGAGTTCTGGGTGGGGAGCAGGATATATTCTTTTGCACGAATATCATAATCTCTGGGTTTACGTTCTCACACAGGATACGTTTTCGTTTAATCCGAACCATATATAGCGTCTCTTGTCACAAATCATAAGTTATAAATTGCAACGCCGTTGCTAAATGTGTCTGTAAATGGTTATTGTTTTGCACTCGAAAACATTTACCCTAACCAAATTTCCTTCTAATACAATTTGACAATGTCATAGCCAGCTCAAAGCTCATCTCTATGTTATATGTATATATATTTCATATTCGTTAAGGTTGTCCACAAGAAAGCGGTGGATCCGATTGATGCGCCCGATTTTCTGTGAGCTGTGAGCCAATCACTTAAACTGTAGATTTATCCAGCAACTGGATTCATTGTATCGTAAATTAATATCACGGATAAACTGCCCTTGAGAAACATACATTTGCAATAAGTTATATCATCCTATACATAACTTTAGGATCATGATCTAGAACGAAGCCAGACCATCACGGGCTAATAATGGTCTCTAAAACTGTACCTAGTCAAGGGGTCTGTAACATCTATGAAAAAGGAATAAAATCGGATTCCTCCTTTAATCCAAACATAACCACGAAAATCTCTGTATTTCGTTGCTACTGCGACGAATTTTGTTGTTCAAAAGTTCCTCCAGTCTTTTATCTCCAGTCTCCTTCTCAGTTGATTTTGTGTCTATCACATTTTCATTTAACTGATACTTAAATACTAACATAGTTAACCGGATGCACTTTTACTTTTGAGTATTTATTGTTATTCTATGAATTTCTTTCAGCTTGCAAGTAAAAGTCCATAAGATAAAACAGAAAATCATGTTTTGTTATATAGACGTCGATGAAAATAAAGTCTTCCTGGCGTGTTCCTACTTTAAGGTTTTTATTATCCCAATCTAAAAGATATTGCTTTTGATATACTACTTGGAATTTATTTCTAGGTTCGTAATAGACATACTACCCACTGATTTATTTAATTTTTATTACTTTAGATTTTCTTCGAGAATGAATCCATATTTTCCAGTGGGGGAGGAGGCTATGTGATATTTATTGAATGTCCTTTCGTCTATATCTTAACTTCTGATTAATTTCAAATAAATTTCTTGATTTTGTTCCAGTAAATCTCTTCTAATATTGGTATTTTTCATTAGCAGATTTAAACTAATGTTTGAGGGAAATTAATTTATATCAAAATATATTTTAAAATGTTTGTTGTTGAGAAATGTAGCGATTTATTTCTTAATATTTAATAATTATCGCCATATCACTGATAGTTTTCCGTAGATCATCTTATTCTTTTCCCTTTTCCTTATTCAAGAACGTGTTTTTGAATTGTTTAATCTTACTTTATTTCTTTAGTGCCTTCGAGATAGTGTTTAAGCGTTGTATAGTTCCGGCAAATAAACAGGCATTGGTTACACAGAGTCTGTCTTCTTGTCAGTATCTGCAAATAAATAAGCTTTTCTCGAAGCATTTCATTCGGAATACATTTTCAGTTGTTCATATTCTATACTATCCCAGTTCGTAACACATCTATTATTATGAATGCTATTGTGAGCAATGTGGACTGACAGTCTTAATGCAAGGTAACTTAGCAGCGGTCGACGGATTGACCGTTGTCATTAGATGCTCTATGTGATATGGAGTGACTTTTCTACTAATGAAATTTAGATTGTGATAAATATCATTTCATTCGGAATAAAATTTTCTTCAATGAATTACGACGGAAGAATTAACAGACATTTGGTTTCGAAGTTTAGCACAAGGCCAGCAATTTTGAAGGACGTGTAAGTCAATTATATATATCCCAGCGCTCAACTTATTTTATCGACCATAAAAAGATGAAAGCAAAGTCGACCTTGGCGGGATTTGGACTCATAATTAAAAGGCGGACACAATGCCTCTTAGCATTTCGGCCGCCGTACTAAAGAGTCTGCCAGATAGCCGCTTTGAATTAACTGACAATTAAAAACACAATTGCTAAATTGAAAATGGTAACGTCCGAGCTGGCATGCATTGTGAATTAAATGAAAACCCTCTTCCTCCAAATAAGTTTCGTTCTAAACCGTATGTTTCTTTGCATATATCTGTATATACATACGTATGTATGTATGTATATATGCATGTATGTATGCATGCATGCATGCATGCATGCATGTATGTATGTATGTATGTATGTATGTATGTATGTGTAGGTATGCATGTAACATGCACGCATGTATCGATTTATGCCCATATATGCGTGTCTGTTTGTGAGCCTGAATAATAACTCGTTAATTCTTCTCGTCACTCCATCTTCTTGTCATTCTGCTTTCTCTCTTCTCTTCTGATGAAGGGCTAATGTGCGTAATGTTAGTAAATTCTTTCTATTGAAATGCTAAGCTAATAGCATTTATGTGCATTTTAGTTCTTCTCGTGTTACCGTTCGTAATGCTAATTGCCTTTACACTATATATATACATACATATATACTGATATACACACATACATATATACACACACACATATATATATATATGCACGTATGCATATATTTATATGCATACATATATACATACATAT
>NC_068982.1:152790542-152800860 GCF_001194135.2 Octopus bimaculoides | reverse complement strand
TATATATATATATATATATATATATATATATTCGCACGCAGTACATGCGCGGACCCACGCACATATATACACATCCAGATATGCATATATTTATTAGATATATACTATGAGCAAGACTATCAAGTAAAACACTTAAAATGTGTTCAGTAATACCAAACACGTATACCGATTTTTATAATTAGTAAAATTATAAGCCTGCAAATGATGTCCCTAGAAAACCAGTCTATGAAATGTAACAATCAAAAAGTTGAACAATTCCATCATATTCAATTTGAACATGTTATCTTATTATCGATCAATTCAATAAATATGACGATAGTAGTAGTAGTAGTAGTAGTAGTAGTAGTAGTAGTAGTAGTAGTAGTAGTAGTAGTAGTAGTGGTAGTAGTAGCAGCAGCAGCAGCAGCAGCAGCAGCAGAAGAAGAAGAAGAAGAAGAAGAAGAAGAAGAAGAAGAAGAAGAAGAATAAGAATAAGAAGAAGAAGAAGAAGAAGAAGAAGTGGCGTTGGTGGTGGTGTTGATGATGACGGCCATGAAGTTGGTAGTGGGTAGCTGAGGTGGACATAGCAGAGGAAGAAAAGGATGACATAACATTATCATTCAATCTCCTGTTTCGTTTCGTCATTCCAAGTTTTCGTTTACCTCATTGACTAAATGAGAATATATTGTTTATATAGAAACTTAGCTTTTGAGTAAAACCTAAATCGAAACTGGTTTATAGACGTTTGATGCTTGTTATTGATAAGTTGGCCACTTCAGCCAATCCTTTTTCTAATCATATTATAACTTTTGAATTTTTGTCAAGAAAATTATCCAGGTGGAATAATCTTGTATGTATGTATGTATGTATGTATGTATGTGTGTGTGTGTGTGTGTGTGTGTGTGTGTGTGTGTGTGGACATTAAGTGCATAAATGTGTGTTGTTGAGTGAAGCTGCAAATAAAAATGTAATGAAGGATAAATGAAAAAGTACAATTGTTCGAAGATGGCATCATTTAAGCAAATCAGACTAATATAGAAAAGATTAAGTTAAATAAATGAAATGCAATCATGCAATAATCGCCAATTTCGTATTAAGAAAATCACAGATGATATTTCATCGTACCATCATCGAATAAAACACTTGAATCTAGAGATCTGAAAACCAATTTATCGTTAAAAAAAATCAATTAGAAATACAAGAAGTCCAAGAGAAATTATATTCAAAGGCATTAAATGCAGCTGCGTTCTTTATCGAAGATTACGTGTTGTGTTGCTGATATTTGTCTAATTCATTTTATTAAAATAGGTGTTTATCTATATTACTGATCGACGTAGCAACCTGATTTTTATCTAAATAAGTTTGCCTGTCTGTTTTATCAGAACGCAGTATATTCTTAGGAACGTCATACAAACTAACATACAGCATTGATGCCTACAAGAGAGTACCGATATGGTTGCTTGACATCCTAGAAATATTAACTGCAATGTAATTAGAATTACAATGAACTGTCATAAATAAAAAGAAAATGAAATTGAACAATGATGCTAAATGCACAGTCCATAAAATTACAACGACTAGAATTTTTTTTAATATAGATGATCTCAATCAGCGTCATTCTTAGCTTAAGGAGCAACCACAGTAATCACAAGTATTGCAACGTACATGTTTTCTTCATTCTGAAATTATATCATTCTGATAGCGATATATTCATATGAATTCATGCTGCGATTAAATAATATAATGAAACAAAATTTGAATCTCTACCGAAATGTTCACAATAGAAAGAGGTAACAACCTGGTCAGAATTATGTTGATGTATTTCAGACTGACACATTTTAACCTCGATTAATACAAGGAAAAGAAGAGAAAAAAAAAACGTAACATTTTACTTTGAATGGCAATTTACTCTTGAGGTTCTATTGGGTATGAATCAGCTGCTGGATACTAAAGGGTTAAAATATAATTGAAAATTTCCCTGTAGTTCATCATTATTATTCCATCACTTTTATGTATTCTTTATTTATTTTTTTACTTTCCTATTTTAGTGTACTCACATTTGTAAGCAATGAAGATCTGTTTAATAGTTTATCGTCTTCTGAATACATTTGAAGAGCAACTAATAATATGATCACAAACGCGAATCAGTCGGAAGGGAAAATTATATTTGTGGTTGTTTGTCAGCTTTGATTTAACCGAATGAAGTAAGCAAATGATGTCAGTGTTTCATCTGGTGATTATCTGTAGTCCAATATTTTCGATAAGAATTTATCTAAATATACGTTCCAATAGTCTTAAGATATTTAGCAAGATTTATTACTGTTCTTACCTGTTTTTGTCTCCGTTAACAGATATGCAGCCATCCAGCCACACATACATACAATACATACGTAGATGCGTGTGTATGTATATATAATTATCTCTCTTTCTACACACACTCAGACATACACACACACACTCACGTACACACTCTCATATATATATATATATATATATATATATATAACGTGAGAGAGTTAGGGGTTGGGGGTACAATATATATATACATATATATATATATATATATATATATATATATATATATTGAAACATATCAGTGAAAGATAAATAGTATTCAAAATATATAGTATAACTCAATTAGGTCACTGGAAACTGTGATCACAATTCCTGTGACTCAGTTTTAGGACGGAGTGTTTAACTTCATGCATGCACACACATTCACACACTTATATACGTGCGTACATATGAACGCTACGTACGTACATACATACATACATATATATACACATGCATACGTATACAATATACATGCATGTAAATATATATGCACTTATTTATATGTGCGTGCAAATACTATACATCTGCTTGTGTGCGTATATGTCTAGCTTTTCTTCATGTTTTTAGATACGGTATTTCGTTTTAGAAGCGAACATTCTGTTCCTAAATTACTTATAAATTCTAAGAGATCCTCTAATTATGCCTATGTTGAGCATAATGCATGTTCTTCCGGTTATACTTCAGACACTGTTTGTAGTATATCCAGTCATATGGAAATACAAATACCCACAATATCATAAATGTCTCAATAATTTTATTTATTTGTACGCAATTTGTTCGGCGAAATCACACCGGCTCACTCATCCCTAAGCCTGATTTCCGCTGCTCTAAATCATACCCCTCCTAAGGTGTATTTTAAGTATAGGGGGGAAAAAAAACTTATAGAGGTTTACATGCTATCCATTATACAATATATGAGTCATGAGGCTGAAGCCATTTTTCAATTAACAATTTATGAATTCATATAGCAACTTCCATAATGTTAGCTTTACCAAAACATATTAGGAAACATTAAATATTGTTGCAAAGCAAGTGTTATTGATAATTCATATGATGTGAACATATTGGTAATATGTTCATGTTCATAAGCCTTTTTAGAAAACCTATGTTAATGATGACATGATCCAATTATATCGCATTCTTAAGTATTTTTGTGAGCAAAATCGTTGGCAAACAAAATGAAATATGAATGATTTATCAAAGGAAACTTTGCGTATGACATGAAAATATATTGATCGGATTGATAACTGAGAGGTGTATGGAAAAATGGACGTAACATCGTGTCGCTTAAGGAATGGTTTACATTGTTGGCAACAGCAATTCCTTTGATCGAAGCGAGTGCTTAAGAAAAAGGAAATGAAATCAACGGATAGGAAATAGGATTCATGTCTTCATGTTATCATACGCAGGAACACACAGAGATACACATACGTGTATAAGTCCCTGGTCAGATAGATACACATACATCTGTCATTAGATTGCCATACTGGTCTACATAGTTACAAGTACACGAAGCAAGTAGTGATCACGAGCATGTATAAACGTACATAACTCTAGTAAATATATATATATATATAAAAGAGAAATGTAAAATTGTATATAAACCACACACATATATTCACACCTTTAGTATTCTTATAACGGAATAGAACTGTTGATCAAAACGACGAAGATAGCAATCGATAACGATTTACCATAAAGGATCTCGACAAAATCAAAGCCTCTGATACTTTATTAAATTACAATTTAAAGGACTGCATTAATCTGGAGACCAGAAGTAATATCAACGATATTAAGTGATTATAGTTTTGCTTAGATACATCCACTAATATAGCTAATATCTCTCTATCATAGAACTAATACATCAATGTATCAGTGCACAATTTATATAAGGAAAATATAACCATTCTACTAAATATGAAATAAGAATCTGGTCTCATTTCTTTTATGAAATATTTAATAATCGTCTGACTGTATAACAGGTTATTCAAAGCTTTACGCATATATTTGTAGTGATATATAAGTGCTAAAATAATATGCTATATTTTTTTTTTTGAACGAACAGAGATAAATCTAAACTGAGAAGAATTATGGAGAACATATGTGAATAGCATTCGTTATATATAAGTCAACTAGGATAAATATCTAATACATAATTTTATAGTGGAAGGACTGCTTCAGGGCAAAAGAAAAATATTGACAATAATAAACTTATTCTCATTGTTATCGGTACAGGCCTACACCAGTTTACTGAGATACTGAAGTATACTCTAATTTATAATTAATTGTGGAGAGTAACGTGACATAATAAACCATGCATACAGAATACTCTTGAAGCCTTTCACTTTCAATTATTAGCAGTTTTCTTGAACTATTTCACAATTCTGTCGCACATAACGCCGTGTGCAGTGCGTTAGATGTGTGCGATCAATATGTCCAGTGTGAGCTATAAAGATTAAAAACTGTATCAAACAATAAGATAGTTGAAACTATCAGTTAATGTTTAGAAACTTACATACGTGGTTGAAGCTAAATATATTAGGACGTGATGTACGGTGACAGAAATGACCTAAAGCCTAGCACCAGTAACTATTGCCTACCTAATATAATTCGTTTAACATCTGCCATTGTTTCGATCAACCAATGTTTCAAATGTGGCTCTGCGGTTGTCAGTAATATCATCATCCTTATTACAGATATTTCCTTAACTACTGGTGATTGCAGATGAGTATTTTATGTTTTTCAATGTATATTGCAGCAATACATTGTAGTGGTTATTTTGAGATATGTATAATTTAGATAACAGACGCAAGAACTAAGCAACAATTTTAGTGACACTACAATATTTACGAGAATGAAAATGGATGTTTGTATTTAGGACTAATCTGCAGCGATAGAAAATGGAGTCACTGTCTTTTCAGCGGAAGGAAATAAATTGTTTCGACGACGAAGCGAAAACCTTTATTAGGAAATTCCTTGAAATAATGTTTCCTTTCTTTGAAGTGTTCCCTTAAGAGCTTTTCTTGTGATTTATATAATATAAGTTATTACCATTGCTTCAATGTGTGTCTACCAGTAAAGATTATCTTCTATTAAATTAATACATGTATAAGGTTCAGGCAGAACAAAAGTATACTTAAAACGCACATAAAATGTGCCAACTAAACCAATATTCTTCATTTAACTAATCTGTAACGTACTATAGACAATCAAATCAGCTATTAACTACTTTTTAAACAAATATGTAGTCTACACTATATTTATCTTATAAACTACAAATAAACTTCAAGTATTGTTTTTAGAATATACACAATATATGTAGCATATCTTTTAGTGATTAATACAAACCCAATACATTATTTTTCCCAAGAAATAAAACTATAAAAACTTAGGTGTTAATATGTTGACCAAATGATGAATATTTTAAGGAATATAGTATGGCAAATTGCTAACCATTATTTGTATCTTTCACACCTTATTTTGTGATATATGAATTGGAGTATTCTTTATAGACCCCAGATATAAAAGAATACTAAGTGGGACGTTACGGTTTTCATCTCACTATTAATTCTGAAAATAATGAGACTACATTTATGTCCACTAGCGAATCTCTGCATGGTCGTTCGATCTTCAATGAATTGCAATTGGATCTACTTCACATTGCATCATATTCTCTTAAAACAGAGAGTTCATGTTAAGATGGATACGCATAGGATGTCTCAAACAAAAGCCGGACACTTACAGCTGAACAAATTTGACTATCTTCTCAATAAGAATAACCTAGAATTAAATTTCATCACGACTGTCAGTTCCACCAACAAGTGATCAGATTGTCCAATGCAAACGTTAAGACATTGGCATGCATAAAGGGTTTACGGATAGGAAAGTATATTCTTATTTCTTGGACACACTTGTAAGGTTTTACCAGACTGCAGCTAGATTAGAAAAGTGTGATTAATTAATATTTCTTTCTTAACTCTTCATATGGACTGAATGTGATTTGCTAATGATTCATTTCAGAATATTCTCTCCCCATCAAAATTATATAGGAAGAATTACGCAATTACAATTCAATATTCTTGGTCATAATGAGCTTCATTTACTGTAGACGTTATGTTTCTAAGTTATAAAACATATTTTCCATAGACACTTGTTAAAGTGATTAATTCTTACAATACGAGTTATCTTTTTATTCAGCTTATTCTCTTATACAAAACGCTCAGAGAAGAATCTATGGCTAATATAACCCAGTGAACACTTGTTACTTGATATTAGGAAGGAATTGTAAAAAGAAGGCTTAAACTACAGCCGCACTGATTACAGTTATTATTGTTGTTGTTTTTATTTTTTAAACCTAGTTAAATCCTAATAATATTGACTTTTGATCAAATAGTTTTCAGCTGAAGCCATCTCATCTTTAATTTTAGGTATAATGTATTTTTAAGTATATTATGAAGATGTTACTGCCTTTTGGCGGACAATAGAGTGGAATATAAAATTAGGTTAAGCTGCTCCTTCCTAGCGTACTTCAAGACTTTGGAAAGACTCCTCAGCCGAGTATTTAATTTAGGTAAGACACAGCCGAATATATACGCTGAAAAACCATGGCATGTTCATATTCGTACCGTAGATATGTTTGTTTCTGTAAATAATGATCATTACTGAGAATAGGTGAAGCATTAGATTACATTGGCATGTTTTTCCGGAAGGTATCATTCAAATTGTTTCATTCTACAATGGTTCTGACTGCAATTCAATGGTAACCATTCATGGCTATTACAACCGACTAGCAACAATTTTACTGATGATCGTCTTGAAGATTTGATGTCATGCACAGTTTAACCGATCGCATGTAAATGAATTACTCCGATTAGACACGGTATGTATCTTAATCTAGACACGGTCTGTATGATAATTTCGCTTTATTAGAAAACAACTGAGTAAAGAAATCAAATTTCCAACAAATATCAACCTATCGCCGTTCGAAACTAACACAAAAACAGGGTTGTTTCAACAGGAAAATATGTCATACATCTGCTCGGTCGGACTTAGACCATCTCGTGCTCGATCTGTCAATTTCTTTTCACGTGGGGAGCAAGGAGTGGACCCATAATCATCACTACGGTAGTGTCTGTCAGAGTTCCACTATGGGTAAAACAAATTTTTGCAAGGTTAAATTGAATCTCTTGGCTGCGGTAGAAGCAATCAATCTAGGAGAAGGAAAACTCCAAAAGTAATACCTTAATGAAAACTAATATTTAGTATGTTCAATAACATAGATTCATTTTATGGAGTCAAGTCAAATATCTCATGCTAGTGCACATTCTACCGCAAGCCGAGATGATTATGATGATGATGATGATGATGATGATGATGATGATGATGATGATGATGACGATGTTGATGATGAGGAGAAGGAGAAGGGGGGAGGAGAAGGAGAAGGGGGGAGGAGGAGGACTGCAACGACGACGACGAAGATGATACAACAGCAACAACATATAATATCTTGTGTAAGAACTAGATATCCCCTGTATCTGTTTATCTGTTTTAGGTAGTTTCGAAACTTTGGGCTGTATTTACATGTAAATGGCCCGTATTTAAAGTAGGACTGATTCCTGTTTAACTGATTCCTGTTTAACTGATTCCTGTCACGAACGACGTTTATAAGTTTGTATTTTTTGCTCTTTTAGTCTTCCATAAATTATCCATATTGAATGCTTTTCAGTTCAAATCAATTTTTTACTGCGTACCAATACATAGAAATACAGCAGTGGTGTTGATTGTGCTGTTATTGCTTAACCTTAGGTCAGCCCTTATGTATAGAACTATGAATGAACATTTATGACTAACTCGTCTGTGCTTTAGAGTGAATGTATCGTAAGCTGTATTTCTGAAGAGGATTTCAAGGAATTTATTGTTAGTAACCTCGGGAAATAGCTTGAAGACTTCACCTATAACACAATTTTAAATAATTTATTGCCAATAAACGTAGAGAATTTGCCTGAAAATAAGATCAATATTAAAATTAAAGCCCTACATAAATGTGTATTGAAATGCAACGTTGCATTAGTGAAAAAGTTAAAGTTCAGTTCCCCTGTATTAAGGATAGTGTTTTCTCTTTTTCTAGCAACTTTATCTTTGCTTTCATGTAAATCACTGATGCTATTTTCTCAAGAATTTCCAGCAAAGTATTTCTGGTAATCGATAAATTGAGTATGAATGGATCCATTTTAGAAACGCATCGTTAATCTTCTGCTTGATCCAAGCCTGACATTATTGATATTACGGAAAGTGTACGGCATAATATAAACTGATAAATAATTAGAAATTCTCAACCAAACTTGACAAATTGGATGTGAAATCTTCTTACAGGAAACCGCGAAATAATGGAGAATTGGCGATAGAAAGCTGTAATAACTGAGGAAAGGGATTTAATAGAATTCTTTCGCTAGTTTATGCACTTTAGTCATTCGCTGAACACTTTCCAGGATTTCGAATGATTTAAAGTCACCTTTAGCCTTTAGATTTATTTATTCTCCAGTGATCCTTGTATCCAGGTTAGCGACTCCAGTAATGTTAATTGCAAAAGGAGCCGACAAATCACTTGTATTTATATAAGAATGTTTGAGAATAGTAATGTTTAGACAAATATCCATTAATCTTTTTCTATTATTCTCTCTCTTCTTTCACCCACTCTCTTTATCTATATATATATATATATATATATATATATATATATACACATACATACATATATACATACATACATACATGCATTCATACGTACATACGTGCATACATACATACATAACTACGTACATACATGCATGCATACATACATACATACATACATACATACATACATACATACATACATAGGCTAGTATGCATTTTTGTATGTATATCAGTAATGTATATCAGTTCACATTCTTATCGGCAAATTTGTTGAGATTCTCTCATGAATCGAAGGGAGTCAAAAAATGAGTTTTCATTTTCAATTTGAATATTACAATTATATTAAACGCGTATACAACTGCATGCAATCAAAATAATCATAGCTGTTACAGATAACAGTCTTCGAATGAAATATCTAGTGGATCAAAATTTTGATTTAAATTTAATTGATCATACCAATGTTCTGTAAATCACATTGACTAGGATTATTTGCTGCTGCCGCGAAAAATAGATTAGGAATCTTCCTTTATTTGTTACTTTTTTTATATACTAAAGTGTTATTAAGAATATTTCAATGCATTATTCCAAGTATTGTATTGAAAGTCAGTTTCTGCTAACTGAAGAGTTTTTACGTGCTTGTGTATGAAATATTCTGTGAAATGATCTGGCGATAAGGGATATGTCCGTATAGGAATTGTATTAAGTAAATCTAACTCGTTGGTAGATAATGCAATGCTAGTAAATTAAAATGTGATTTATAGAGAAGAAAAACCCTTCAAAATAGAAGCGACAAAAGAAAAAAATCTGTAAACAGACTGTAATATACTGTAAACAAAGATCGCTTAGGAGTTATATTATGTGAATTATATTGTTTATGTTGAAGGTTTTACTTATATACGCCTGTTAACCCAAATTTACTATATGTTACAAAAGCTATAAATTACTGTATATTTATTCATCTCGAAGAATACCTCAGTTACAAGATCTTATATATATATTTCGACAAGAAAATTTAAATACGTGTATTGTCAGGTAGACAACACATATACGTTATATTAATATATATATACGTATGTGTCTTTATATGTATCACCGACTTTATACAAACTACCAGTTTGTATAAAGGCACGGGTAAACATTTATGAACATATAGGCACTGCTTGAAAATATCCTCATTAAAATTCAGTTCATTAGCTTACGGTTCCAATTAATGAATCCAAATTGATGAAAAAGCTTGATCACTGTTTATAATTTGTTTTTCTCATCTCTCATGAAATTATACTGAGCTACCATCTTCTATATTTCATTTGTTTATATATATATATAT
>NC_068982.1:152787953-152790438 GCF_001194135.2 Octopus bimaculoides | reverse complement strand
AAATATATATATATATATATATATATATATAACGTTGTGTATTTATAGATACATACATTTGGACATATTTGAACACGCACAAACGCCCATATGTATACATACGTACATATATATTATATGATATTATATTATATTATATGATGCCATATCATGTTATATTTTGAAATTCTGCCTCACTAAAATGTTATACTTTGCTTTATTCTCATTTGAAGCCGAATACAGGTGTTTTTGGCCGGAGTGTTTATGCTTTCAGATTGCTGTGTAATGTGTTGAATACTTTTTGCATTCCCTGTATTTAGGTTTAGAAACTCGCCAATTATCAATTCGGAATGCAGTCATTTTCAATATGCTAAAAGTTTTATTGACCTTTACCTACATTCATAGTAATTAGCACCCACAAACTTACACACATACACGCACGCACGCACACACACACACACTAACAAGCAGGTCATCCAAATATAACAATTTCTGTTTCTAATATAAAAAATCTATTTCCTGATTTAGCTTTCATTGACCATTATCTTGCAAAGTCGTTTATTTATTTATTTATCTTTTATTTTATTATGTATCTGTTTATATTTTATTTTATTATTTTGTTTGTCTGTGTGTTTGTTTGTTTCATTGCTACTTAAATGTCAATGAATTTTCAACCCCAGAAATTAACATTTAAAGTACGACGACTAGTAGACAGCGTGCTATTATCTAACCAATTTATCTAACCTATTCCGTATAAGTAAATCTGCTATCCTTCCAAAACATTTACTGAAATTTTCGTGTGTGAACACACAAATACACTGTGTTTAGCTTTAAAACAAATTTAAACTTACTTTTAACTGCAATATATAAAAACGACTGATAATGTGTGTCCATATATATATATATATATATATGATTAATAAATTCAAAAAGGGATAAAAATCTTTTACAAGAATTTTATCAAGAAGCCAATGTGTAAAACAATTCATAAAGGAAATTTCTATTCCCAAGAATACAATTATTCGTTTACTGCACGACAAGGTGAAGTATATTTGCCACTTAAATGTGGCTGACCCCTAAGGGTGGATCTTAATACCTCGTTCAGAGATTTAACATTGCTTGTTTTCACTTTTTCGAGATCAGTGAATAATTTCACTGGAAAAGTTATATATATTCGCAAAGAAATATCTTTCGCATCGAAGGTCGGCGATTGTCGTACGCTGAGGTCGGGAAAATACCCAGAAACTCGAGTCCGTACGTATCGCAAATCAAGATGGGAAGGATGACTTCCCTTTTCAAATATAGACAGGACACAGATGTGTGTCAAATAGCCAGCTGGAGGAGATGTTCTCCTGCGACTAAAAGCAACAGTAACATCCACCCTTAGGGGTCAACCACATTTAAGTGGCAAATATACTTCACCTTGTCGTGCAGTTACTGTTAATACCTCGTTCAGAGATTTAACATATATATATATATATATATATATATATATATAATTAATATCAGGGTAAGAAAAATTTTAGAAATGTTTACCACCAGTGGCTTAGCGTGTAGAAGAATTAGTCAATAGACTATATATTATTCACATAAATACAGAGTACATTTAAAGAGATAAGAGGTATCCGTCATAGGATACCTGGCACGCTAGAAGGAATAGTCAAAATCCAAACCACTATTAGGGATAAATTTCGAAGGGAATGAAAACTAAAAACATTTACTTTCTATCTCCTGGAACATGGTTACTGACTTTATATTAGCAAGTAAAATAATTTGCTAGGCGAAGTCTTCATCAACAGGTACGCCTAGATTAAACATAAATACGAGGCAATCCAGCATGTGCCCCTTCCTTATATATTATAATTTTTCAATTCCACCGCGCAAGCGCAGATTTTTGTGGGCAGCAAATAAAATAATGCCGGCGTTACTTCTAAAATTTGCCAAAACACATTATCAATAGTTAATAATATCAGGGTAAGAAAACGTTTCGAAATTTTTGCTACCAGTGGCCTAGCGTGGAGATAAATTAGTCAATAGACTATATATTATTCACATAAATACAGTGTACATTTAAATACATAATGTGTCTAAATGTACACTGTATTTTTGCATGTATGTATGTGTGTATATATATACCTTGATTTTGCAAAAGCTTTTGACAAAGTGGATCATGGTGTGATATGCCACAAACTGCGTGATCTTAGCATAGCTGGAAAACTTGGAGAGTGGTTACATGACTTTCTGAAAGATAGAAGTCAGGTAGTAGTGGCTAATGGAGCCACCTCTATGAAAACACAAATAATGAGCGGTGTTCCACAGGGCACTGTCTTGGGACCATTGCTTTTTATAGTCGCTCTCTCAGATATGCCTTCAAGTGCCCGGATAGCCACTCTTGCAAGCTACGCATACGATACAAAAGTTTCGCAGAAAATACAGAACTCCAGTGATGTTGCACACCTGCAGCAGGAATTGGACTCAGTTTACAGATGGGCTGAGGACAATAATA
>NC_068982.1:152781802-152786884 GCF_001194135.2 Octopus bimaculoides | reverse complement strand
TATATATATATATATATATATATATATGTATGTGTATATATTTAGATCCAGACACCTTTTGAATGTCACATGAAATTCCTGCAGCAACCATTAAGTATCGAAGGGCATACTTTGATCTATTTTGCATACACTAGGTAGATAACAAGAGGCTTGGATCGCAGTTTCTTTGTCTGATAACTTTCAATGCAAGCCCAATGAAGTTGCGTGACTCTACCGAAACATATTATCAGATCAAAGAGTGAGTGCATATCAGCTGAAGACTATTCATGAGTATGTTAGCAGAAAACTCTATGCTAACGGTAAGATTAGCTGTCTATTGTGGACAAACAATCGGATCGCTAACTCTCAATTGGAAGAGTAAGCGTTTGCAATTCACATACAGGAAATAGTAACCAAATTGAAGATGCACAAATGGACAAAGACGCAGGAAAAACACGAAAATGTGATAACCGATGCGGAAATTGTGGAGTTAGAGCAGAAGATACCTCAACATCATAAGCAGTTGTTCAAAAGTGGCATTGCATTATTATCTATTGATGAGAGATTTGATGTAGCCAATCCTTCAGAAGGATAATTCTGACATCTATGATATAAGAATTGACAGTGTAGGAGAGACCATTGTCAATCATAACATGAAAGCGTACTGTTGGAGCAGTCATAAAGGGGCCGACATGGGGATTAGGACAAAGAAAAGAAAATATAAACAGTAGTGGAAATCAGCTGCCCAGTGGATCTCAACATAAATCTAAAGTTCATCAAAAAGAAGACATACATATTGAAATATTGAATAATTACCAGCTAATCCACCAGGATTGTGAGTTCAGATTTATACCCTTTATTATTGTTGCACTTATAGTATGTAACCAACTGCCTCAGCACTAATCTTGAGAAATTGAGTTTTTTATAACAATAAAGAGGAAAACTAGTGTGAAAATTACAGATACAAGTCATCAATGAAACTGTCAAAATATCTCAAACTTACAGATTAACATTTAAGGACATATGTGCATAACTACAAAGCAACTGTACGCATGAGAATACATACATACATCAAAACACAAATCTGTACATACACTGACTCCAAAGGTTGCTTTCAAATGTTGGTATAAGGCCAGCAATTTCGGGATGTGGGAAAGTCTATTAAATCAGCCCAAGTGCTCAACTGATAATTCTTTTATCGACCCCGAAGGATGATAGGTAAAGTCAACCTCAGCGGAATTTGAATTCAGAACGGACGAAATGCCGCTAAGCATTTTGCTCAGAGTGCTAACCCTCACTCCAAATATTGCACATATAAACACAAGCATGCACAAATACCTTGTTCATGTTTTTTCTAAAATTCCAATGCAACAGACTTGGATCTAGGTTTGAAATCGGTTCTTTCTTCATTGGCAAAGAAATGTAGAAATAAAACTGAATAATTACATACATATACGTTACATCTATAATTTGTAACATATTTGGAGTTTTTCGAAAACGCGTTTGTTAAGATCCTTGAGTCATAATAAATATTTTATAATAATAATAAATATTTTATAATATTAAATATTTTATAAGATTTCATCAATATATAATTAAAGTGTATATAGATGAAGATAAAGTAAAACTAAAAGCAAAGATTGAATATCTTTCCATCATATCAAATAGGAGTGTTTTCTCGAGTAATCGTTTCTCTTTCCTAATCTACATTTAATTACTGTATCGGCCTATATATTGTTGATTGGCCATATTTACTGCAAGATTACTAACTCACTATCGCAAACAGAGCTGTTGGAAAGACAAAAGGAAGATACGCATCTCTGTAATGATGACAACGATATTTTTTACAAAACATTAATAATTTGAGCAGTAAACAATACGAGTGATTAAGAAAATATTTATAGTATCAGCAGCTCGAATTTAAAAAAAAAATACAGCAAAAATGGAAGATGAATATCGAAAGCAGCAACAAGAACCAAAGGAATAGATGCAATACGAATTACTAATATTGTTATTATGTTTTTGAGAATTACAAGCATATTTATGCTCTATCAGTAGATGCACGTTTGTGTTTCTGAGATGTACGCAGCGCTGCATTTTAGACAGATACACCCGTGTTGTAAAATTTGTTTTGCTGCGAGGTTTGGTGTACGTATTTCTGGAGTCGCTTTTGTGACTCTTCTATTTTGTAAAGTATACATAAAATTTATTTATACCTGTGTGTGTGTGCCTGTCTGTGTATATATATATATATATATACATATGTATCTATGTACGTGGGTACGTATATATTCATGTGTCTCAAGGTATCTTTGCTTTATATTCTTTTGGAACAAATAGAAATATAGCAACTCAAGCAATCGATTAACAGAAGAGTTACAAAACTTGATGGGAAGCGTGACTTTATTTATTACAGTACTTCACACAACTGCCAAACAGGATTGATCCAGCGGTGGTAGACTTTACCATAGACAATATCGGTAGAGCAGATGTGGAGGCAAGTACGAGGAGTGTATGCAAAGTCTTGAGCCTCAAAAACACAAAACATGGTACAAGACTTCAAAAACACAAGACATGGTACAAGACGTCAAGGCTCAAAGGCCTTGAAGGCTCAAAGGCCTTGAAGGCTCAGAGGCCTTGAAGGCTCAAAACGCTTCATACACTCCTTTTATGCCTGGTTAAACTTCCATAAATAAATTTTAAAGATCCCTGTAAAGAAACGTGCAAACAGACGGTGACCATTTCGCACCAGCATTGCTAAAAATAAGAGTCAGCACCAGAATTGCTAGAAATAAAAGTCAAAACAACTCTTTGTCACGAGCAAAGCACTATCTCTTGACTGACAAGGGAGACAACCTCCCTACAGCAAGCGAGAACCTCAGATCACCGATGATTTTTGATAGAATTAGGCGAGTTAGCTTAACCTTAGGCAACAGAGTGGCGTCACTAATCAGAAATAAATCTGTTCGAAATGAAAGATGATCTGATGATCTCCCTTGCTGTAGGGATGTTGTCTCCCTTGTCAGCCAATAGATAGTGCTTTGCTTGTGGCCAAGAACTGTGTTGACTCTCATTTCTAGCAATGCTGGTGCTCACTTGCACCCTTAGTCACTTTAGTGTCGATTGTACTTGTGCATTTTGTTTCAAATTGCGACTACCTACTTTGATAACTTGTGGTGGGGGGAGGGGGGTTAATTAAACGTATTTCTTTCGAAATTAATTGGATGCTCATAGGGAAAATTGTATGAATGTACATAAAAGCGCGCGTGCGCGAATTCTTGCATAATATATTTTTCTTAATAATTATCTGTCACTTCCGCCAATAGTGCACCACTTAGCAACACGTTATTATTATACGTTGTCAAAACTGCACAGTAAGGAAAACAGTTTCAAAACTTTTTTGATTGAATTGGCACGAAAATATTGTGGAACAATCATGTAGAATAATGCGTCTTACTAATGTCATTGTTGAGACAAATAAATGTTATGACACAATGAAACGTTTGCTTCTTGTCGTTAAATATATTCTGATTCTATTATTTTATAAAAATTTACACAATAAGGTGTATATTATCCGTATTATTAATGCCTTAAGCGGTTAAAGGATATCGACTTTCTCAATATGTTTATGACTCAAAGCTAAATATCAAGAAATGCATTGTGATAAGACGTAGATCATAACTCGATATAGTCTTTACATTTTGCATTCGCCTCTAGATATGAAATTTTCATAAAAAGCTTTTATCTAAATTCCCACTGATATATAAGTTTTCCTTAACTCAAGGCAAATTTCTCTGAAAATATTTGATAGTAAGAAGAAAAGATATACCTCCCTCAAGCGAGAAATTAATATATTTTATCTTAAAATATTTATTAGAGCCAGTTTTTTAGAAACATATTAAACTTTCTTCTACGTTGTTTTGTTCTGTAAATTATTTCCGTTTTCCATAAAAATATTTAAAAAAGGTTCAGTATTAGATTTCACATTTCTGTAATTGTTTCAATTTATTTTTTAATCTGAAGTTTTATACATAATAACAATTTCGTAGGTAATGTCCTAAGAGATGAAAGGAAATTCGTAAAATTTAACGATTTAGCAAGATCTACTTTTGCCATATTTACCAATATCGGGAAATTTCTTCTCTACAACAAAATCTCTTACAATTATTGACATCCATATATTCAAATACGATATCGGCTGCATAAATTTTAGTATTCAGGTGTGTATTAGTATTCTCTGCACATATTGCTCATACAATATGTGGAGATAGACGTTAATAAGATAGACGTTATTTGCGCTTTATGCTTAAACAGTGATCTCAGTATCATTCATCTATAGGATATGACAACACAGTCATTTTCATACATAGTCATTTTCAGGCACCACAATGTACTACAGCTACACTTATCATGAATTCACTGAGTCTTAACAGGTTTCCAACAAATATTACCCTGAAATCGTGGGGAAACTATTATGTTCTTCATTATCGATCCGACAAAGGAAATAAAAACTGACACATCAGTTACTCATCACATCACCCGTATTCTATCCAATCTCCAATTAGCACCCAAAGCATTATCTACAAAAGACCTCCAAAACCGCAAATTGCATTGAATTCCAATCCGGACCAATTTTTATCCATCTTAGTTAAAGCTTCGACCTTATTTATTTTATATCAGATGAGCGTCGCAACGCACTTAAAAGCCATGAACACTTTGTATTCATCACAAGTAAACCACAAAAATTTAAGCAGCAGAAGTCTTCAGAGAAGAAACCTCTCCTCCAGCATATATTTCGGCCTTTAACAACTTACACTCAAAAGGGATCAGTCCACATCCGTTTCATGATTCCTGTGTACCCTTCTGCTGACACTTTTTAAGTACTTGTATATCGGAGACTTGTGAATTGAAACTAGTATGGAAAGAAATAAAGCTGGTTGCCATGGTAGTGATGAAACGTCAATGCTATCACAATGAATCAATCACAGTTACTTCCCTTCATTAAAATACGAAAAATTTGCCTTCGCTAGCCACCAAAGCTTTTTTATTCTCTCTTTGTTTATTTTTCTCGTGTTCCTTTCTGTTGAAGAGCGTAGGCTCGAA
>NC_068982.1:152772241-152781432 GCF_001194135.2 Octopus bimaculoides | reverse complement strand
ATATATATATATATATATATATATATATATATATATATAGATAGATATATTTTTTTATATATATATAGTGCGGACACATTGCCTAGTGGTTGGGATGTTGCACTCAGTATCGCGAGTTCGTGGTTGCAATTGCTATACCGGGATGTGCGTAGTGTTCTTGAGCAAAATACTTCATTTCAAGTTTCTCTGTGATCAGTTCGACACCTGACGCGAGGTATACTGTGCGTCAGCTATACTGTACATGCAACGTCACTTTGATGGAGGCAGTGAACATTTGATCACTATAAGCAAATCAGTTGTGCAGGTCATTCTGCTAAAACTGAACACTCCTAAGTCGTCTTGTATCGGAGAGTCCACCATATGTGTGTGTGTGTGTGTGTGTGTGTGTGTGTGTGTGTGTGTGTGTGTGTGTGTGTGTGTGTGTGTGTGTGTGTGTGTGTGTGTGTGTGTGTGTGTGTGTGTGTGTGTGTGTGTGTGTGCAAAATCCGTGCAGCTTGTTGCCGAAATTAAGATCTGCACTCCACTCGTATGTTTGATGTGGTTTGGCGACAACCTTCATGACTCGAACGAGTCCGCGCATCGGAAAGAAAAGGAGTCGACGCACCGTTAGGGAAAGGAACATGAAAATGTAATCGATATTTATAATTTTTGAAATGTATATGTTTCAGAAATGCGCTGTGACATGGCTTTTGGAGTCATGTAGTCTACAGTGGCCAACACGTGTACATTATATAAATTTAAAAAATCGATTAGATTTTCTATTTTTTTACCTTTTCTTCATATGCTTACACTTATAAATATGTGTGCGTGTGCGTAGGTTTGCTTGTTTGTATGTTTACATGTATGAATATATGTGTAAGTTTTCGTGTGTAAGTGTTTGTGTGCGTGTGAGTGTGTGTGTGTATATATACGGGTAAATTCTAGAAAAAAATGGTAATTCAACATCGAAACACTGTGGTTCTAACATTTCTGCATAGACGAGAAACTACAAGTGTGTGAAAGACGCAGAGTTTCGTATCATAGCACTTGTCATATTGATTCTGATTGACAAGTACTTGGAAACGTTTCTCTAGTACCCTGGGCCATTGATGTAACTTCTCGTCTATTTATAGTAAAATAATGTAATACTATGGTTATGCAAAAATTATACGTTGTATATGTATATGTGTGTATGTGTATGGGTGTGTGTGCGAGTGTGGGCGCGCATACATGTTTTTTTGTTTGAGCTTACGTATGCATGTGTATGTCTTGAAGTTATATTTTGTATGTGACTACCCAAATGCAATTGGAATAATTTTTTTATGAAATATACATCATAAAAACAATCTGTTTTCTGTATAACAGGAAAATATGCGAAATGATCAGGCAAAGGTTCACATTGCTTTCAGTTCTTTCTTGTTTGAAGTTATGACAAATGCCGAAATATAATATATATTCAAAGTAGAATTTCTTGAGATTCTGTGAACCACTTTGAAGTTTGTGGAATAAGCGTAGAAAGAAACCGATAGTTTTCTCTCGTATCTTACTTGAGAAAACTACTGAATTTGGTAATTGAACTTGATAATTTAAATATCAAACAGGAAACCGTTAGTGTATGTGATATCAAGTGTATGTCACCAGTTAATAGGACGTGTGTAAAAACATTGCAAATTCTCCATACTGCGAATATACCTCATCTCAGTCTACAATAGTTGTTTCTCGAACACAACAATAGCAGAACAGTGTAATATTTGATATCTGTGAAATCGATTAAATTTCGTGATGTACCGTCGTCAAGATATATCAGGAAAGGAGAAAGCAGGAGGTGTGAGGAAGTGAACAAGCGCGTGGAAAGAAATCAATCTTCATGTGAAATAGCATAATTTCAATAATCGAAATATTTTCCTGTCAGATTTGGCATCAAAGAAAGGAATTCTTTAGAAGAATCATTTTATAAAAACTTGGGCGTCGTTTACCATTACAAACCTGGACTTCCTCAGGGAAAGAATTTCCTGATACGATTATATTGCTTATCTACGCAGGGTTGAATACTAGAAAGAGAATAATCATCATTTACATTTATCTGTCGTTTACATGAATTAAGGAGCTTTCTAAAACGCGTTAGTCCTAATTTAGTAAGTAGATATCGGATATATTTGTAAGTGAATAATAAATGTTGCTTCTTAAAATTTACGGAGGTCTAGATAAAGTAATTCGAGAAAGCACTTTGATTCGTTTCAATAGTTTTAATTATTTTCACATCACAATCACATTGACCACGATGCATCGTAATGATGATGATGATGATAATGAGGAGAAGGAGAAGAATGATGGTGGCGTCGGTGGTAGTGGCGGGGGAGTTGACTGAGGAGGAAGGATGGACGCGGGATTTGGGTTAAGCATTTCCGTGGGAGATCTTGCGGAAATCACTACAAATTCTATCTCTGCTCCTGCTATTACTACTACTGTTGCTGCTGCTGCTGCTATAATAATAATAATAATATGTGCTGAGCAAACCACAGCACATACTCAAGGCACACAGAGCTGCGCTCGGTAGTGAAGTGAAAGCACGTTATAAAAATAAAACTACTGAATAATAATAATAATAATAATAATTATTATTATTATTATTATTATTATTATTATTATTATTATTATTATTATAATAACGTACCCGAATGTAATACCAGGCATTGGCTCTCATGGCTTCTGATTATGACTGATTGGAATTGTTAACATGTACATGTTTTGATTTGGTGTGAAAGATGCGCTACGTCATATATTTTGCTCAATACCACAAAACACAGCTGAGCTTTACTTTTAGCATCTGATGATATGCGCATCTCTGATTACGAGGAGAAGTAGTGAGGGAGTATTATAACCATGTGTTGAGAGGAATTCTTTGGGGTTTGAATATTTCACCTTTGGAAACATGGGTGTTTCGGTCAACAACGTTAAACACCTTTGAGCGGTGGTGGGGCTTCTCGACCTGAGGAAAATACTGACTGGGTCCCACCTGCAAGGTCATGCACTGTCTATCACTATATGAGATCACCATGCCACGCACATATGGTTGTAATGCATGTGCCTGATACACTTTTATGAGATGGAAGGTCATGATGTGTATGTTGGGATTCGTATACTTATACCCCAGTGATATCTTGATGGCAGGCACTGCTCTCTCACTCAATAACGATTATTATTATTATTATTATTGTTATTATTATTATTATTATTATTATTATTATTATTATTATTATTATTATTATTGTTGTTGTTGTTATTGTTGTTGTTGTTGTTGTTGTTGTTGTTGTTGTTTTAGGCGTCGCACAGTTTACAATATCATGAGATTGTTGATTGAAAATATTGTATCTACAGGGGGGGTTGTACTGTTTGTCAAGTCACAACAAGAATCTCAGACAGACAGTACTTTACGCAATATGCGTACGGTTCCAAGTAATCTCGAATTTTGCAGTACATCTAAATTGTAGGGTATCACTAAGGTTTTCAGGTGTCTTTTTTTTTTTCAGATTAGCTGGTATTGTGCTCAACGCTCTGATGACAATAGGGATAACGTTTATGTTCGACTCTCGTAGTTGCCACATTTTAGGTCACCATATTCATCAACCTTTTCTCTTTCTTTCATTATGATATGAACAAACCGTATTGTGAGATGATCAATCAGCTCAACATATTGTAACATATTAATATATATTGATATATTAATATATATAGCTTTCAAATTTTGGCATAGGGCCAGCAATTTTGTGTACGAGTAAGTCGAGTACATTGTCCTCAGAGTTCGATTGGTACTTATGTTATCGACCTCAAAAGGATAAAAGGCTAAGTTGATCTCGGCGATCTCGAACTCAGAACATAAAAATGGACGAAATGACATTAAGCATTTTTTTTCCAGTATGTTAATGGTTCTGTCAACACGCCGCTTTAATGTGTGTGTGTTTGTGTGTGTGTGTGTGTGCCTGTGTCTGTGTGCATGTGAGTGTGTGCGTGTGTGTGTGTGAATGTTTGTGTATGTGTGTGCACGTGTGTTTGTATGTGTGCGTGTGTGTGTGAATGTGTGTGTATATGTGTGTGTGTGCGTGCTTGTGAGTGTGTGTGTATGCATGTGTAAGTGCGTGTGTGCGTGTGTTCACGTGCGCGTGTATGTATGTGTGTATATGCGTGTGCATGTGGGTACATATATGCGTGTGTTAGTGTGTGTGTATATCTGTGGAGTGTAAGTGTGCGTGTGCGTGGGTGTTAATGCGTGTGTATGTGCATATGTGTGTATATGTGTGTGCGTGTGTGTATGTGTATGTGTGTTCACGTGTGTATGTGCGTATGTTTGTGTGCATGTGTATGTTTGTGTATGAGTGTGCGTATGTGTATGTGTGTGTATGTGTGTGTGTCCGTGTGTATGTAATAATAAAGATATTTTATTCTTTGGAGTGTCCATAAAATAAACCCAGGTACCGGGTCGATTTAATCGACTACAACACCCACCTCAAAAAATGCCTCATCTCGTTCCATTATTAGAAATCAATAATAATAATAATAATAATAATAATAATAATAATAATAATAATAATAATGATGATGATGATAATATTTATAACAACCTCGACGACGACGACGATGACGATGACGTTGACGCTGAGGATGGTGATGATGACGACGACGACGACGACAACGATGATGATGTTGATGAATTGTTACCTAGACACAAAGCATAGATTAAATCAACCTTAGTACTTGATTGTTTCGTATTTTATCGATTATGTGAAGATGAAATACAGTCGAACTTAGCGTTAATTGATAAGACACAAATCAAAATATAAATATGGCAAATATGACCTCCATGCGTTTATGAGAAGTGTAAGGTGACAAAAGGTGGTACAGCTTAACATCACTTAGCGATGGAACAGATAGATTTAAGAGTTTGATTGACTGGAATGATAACTACGTTTATCAGAGCAAAAAAATAGTCAGAGGAAGTTATTTATAACTTCCTTTATTTTATATAATTATCTTTGCAACCCAGCATGAGAACAAGTATATGGTCGCTCTGCCTATCAGAGATCGAAACCATAGTTCACTTAATTACACTCTTATCCTCTTGAACAAGGGAAGTACAAATTGGATTATGTTGTCCTAGTCACCCACTGGTGATGCTAGTTATCAAGAGTCTCTTCGATCGGGGTTCACGTGAGACTAAAGCAAAGCAAAACAAAAAAAAAACAGTAACGGAAGTTGCATTATTAATTGTAAGATGATAGATTTAATGTGCAGATGGGGATGAAACTGGATGCAAATTTGCATTAGCTGCTCGGTTAACGTTAAGGTACCTCAGATAAGGTATGAATATTTATTGTTTAGCCTTTATCGCAAAATACGTTTTTTGTATGAAATCGAAAACAAAATGGTATGTTCTAATCAATAAAAAAGTTCGTAAAATCGTTCAGTGAACTGATTTGCTAAGAAGCAGTAACAATATAAAGTTCCGGCCACATGGTTTTCGTTTGTGAGCCGAGAAGATAATGTTATTACTTTCGTTGCAAGTTATGGGGTAATATAATGCTGTGATGGAGGGAAACATGGGAAATACCCTGGGCGGTTGTGTGAGAACAGCTTTAATTTCCACCGATTCCGGACTGCACAATATTTATCCTAACTTCATTGTATGAATTGCATATTAAATACAAATATAGCAACGGCCCTATATCTAAAGAAATGTTTAAACAGTTATATTATGATAAATTTCCCATTCATATGAATAGGATATGTTTTATTATATAGATAAAGTGGTGGATTCGCTGAGAGCATCTTAGCTAAATCATCCTGAAATTCTTTCAAAAGCAATGCCGATTCATTCCTAAGTCTTACCTTTTGGAAACAATATATTAGAATTGTTCCTAATTATCTAGCCTCTATTTTCAAATTCAAAGTTTTTATTTGCTTTTACATTGCCCCGGGGACAGGTTACAGAATGAAGAATGGTAACATATGACACAATCTTCTAACGCGTATGTTCCAAACAATACATCCTTTGAACTAATATTTTAATTCTTTCCATTGAATATTTTAATGGGCATGACCGTAAAATAAATAAAGAAAACGTACATGTGGGCAGAATGTAGTGTAATAAAGGGAGAATGTAGAATATAATTCTACAATTAAATACAGTATGAATAATAAACCGAGTGAAGTATATTTGTATCGTTAAGTCTTATAAAGCGTTTACATGAATAGGAGCACGCAGGTTTGACTGAATATGTTGAAGAAAGGGGACACAGCTTTGCAGCAATTAGTTTGGATCCCACCAAGTTGAACTTCGACTTCTGTCCATCGGAGTTTCGATAAAATTAATTACTGACAAGTACTGAATCGATTTCACAGCTATCTGTCCAAGGATGTTTGACTTTATGCCTAACCCAGAAATATGAACCAAATATCCATTAAAACACACAATTAAATCTTAATACGATGCAAGAAAAATTAGGTAATGCAGTTCTAGATGTGGTGTGCCTAGCAGAAAAGCTAGACAGCAACAACTAGATTTTCTTTGACAGCATCACCGATATCATCATCATCCTCAGCAACAACAACAACAACAACAAAATTTCATCACCGATATTGTAATCATCATCATCATCATCATCAACAACAACAACTAAAACAGCAACAACAAAATTTTAAGACACATTGCATGTCGATCATTTCTCCAAGCCGACGTGATTCGACGGGCTCTATGGACAAATTTTTATAGCAAGAAACTCTTCTTGTACGTAGGTACGCGGTGCAAGTCTTCGGAAATCGAGGTATGCACGGCAAGAACAACGAAGTCAATATATGTATGTATTTTGTAAATATATTTATGTTCTAATTTTATTCTTGCAATTGAGATTTTTCTCACGGTTTTACATGAACACCTTCCAATCCGCTTGTAATAATAATGTTCTTGATTCCAAAATCAAGGCTTCTACAAGTTTAAAGCTTGATTGCCGAAATATGAAGTGCTGTTCGCCTTAGAGCTGAATATGTGATTGTGAAAATGAAGAAATGCTGGGAAGCATTTTGCTCCAAATGAATTGCAAAAGAAACATTCGAATACTAACTTTAGGAAATTACACTAGAACATAATCGAGTTCTCAGAACAGCTTCTTCAAATATACACACTCACACACCTACACATACATGCACACGCATACACATGTATTTATATAGCATTAACCCCCCCCCACACACACACACACACGTAACCTGAAGTGAACAATGGAGGTCTAAATACCCAGAAGCCATTTTAAATTTCTTTCAAATTTTCTCCGCTCTCACCGAACATCTGAAGAGGTAGGTGTGTCTTACGCCCACAGAACTTAAAGCAACGAAGTGTTGAGTCATGCTCTTATCACATACATCAATTGCAACGAAATATACTGAGTATTGCTTCTCTCATATGTTCACTCTTCATACATACATATATATGTATAAGTTTATAGATAGATAGGTTTTTAACAAGACAGTTAGACAAATAGATAGATTGATTGATAGAGAGAGAGAGAGACACGGAGAGAGAGCGAGAGAAACAGATAGAGAGAGAGAGAGAAGGAGAAAGAGTAACAGTAGTCAAGTTGTAAGTAGAAAGTCGTTACATTCTTAATATGCCATTTGACACGAACTTTGGCAATCTACGCTTACTTACAAGAACATAAATAAATTAAGATGTAGAGACTAGTTTGATGAAACACCAATCCGGCATATTCAAGCACACTCATTGTGTAATGTTTTACATTGAATCATTTACTTGTAAAATGAACAGAAACAGAATTGTACTGAAAACAAATCATAACGATTAATAAAGCTATGCTAAATGCCTTCTTCGTCTTCTGCTATATCATATACGTAAATAGTGTGAGAGGGACTGTGATAGAGTTTCTTTCTTCTTTTTCTGCCTCTCCGGCGGAGAGCCCTTCCGTTTTCTTTTTTGCAACCACTTCGAATCCCTCCTCTGCCTCTTTCTCTTCCCCTTGTACCTCATCATTCGATTTCTCCTGCTCCTCCGACTGTACTATTTGTTGTTCTTTTTTTTCTCTTTGGGGCATCTCGCCTTCATGTAGCCTTCTTTTTCTAAAAGGTTGCCTTATTCCTTTAACATTTCTGGCTAGATTTTTATTTCTCGCACTTCCAAATCTTGGACTTCGATTCTTTTGCCAGTTGCAGCCGCATTACTGTGACTCTTGGCTGGTTCAGTTTGCATCGTACGTCTCGTTGGTTTTCCCATAATTCAAACGTAGATTTCAACCATGGAAATTATAAATTATTATGTTAAGTTAAACAGGTAAACCGTTTTTCATACTGCACTGTAAGGTAAGGATGAAGTCCATTGTCAAAATGGGGGGAGGTAGATTATATTAGCCAAAACTGTGAAACTTTAAGAAATTGGCTAGACCCTGGCAAACCTTTATAAGTAGAGATAATTTAACCCTCCCACTCAGTTTTGTGACATTTTTTTTTCTGTGAGACGAAGTTCATTTGGATTCTGGAAGCTATGATTGCCTGTTTAGTTTATGCACTTTGTGCTTTGTGCTAGGCTTTTATGGATTTATTTTATGCTCCAGGAATTCGCCAAAACTTTTGTTAGATTTAAAATAATTTCTGTATCACATCTGGGTCCAAGGTTCGAAATCCAAGGTTGAACACCGAATTGGTAAAGATAGATTTTGTGACATTCCATTGTTCGAAATCCGAAGTTCGAAAACCAAATTAGTACTAAAATGGAAATCCAGAATTTATGAAATCCAAATATTTGGAAGGCATATTTTTGAAAAACCAAATTTGTGTGAGGCTAATTTTGGTGAAACCAAAAACCGAGATTCGGAGTCCGAATTCTGAACAGTATATATATGCTACCTTTGTTAGTATTTTGACTGCACATCCACCTACGAGTGCATGTCCATGACGTTTTCGTACATTCCGTATAATAATTATGAATATTGCGTAACTCCTAGCACCAAAAACATGTATGGAGGTAAAAATCTATGCATTCTCACCATAGTCTTCTGTATTTTTTTTATATTCTATATAAAAGTAAATTTATTTCTCAAATTATATAAATATGTGATTATTCATATTTGCTTATCGCCTGCATATGTTTAACCTGTGTACCTGTCTGTCTATCTATGTATCTATCTATGTATTTATATATATATATATAT
>NC_068982.1:152768914-152770692 GCF_001194135.2 Octopus bimaculoides | reverse complement strand
TATATATATATATATGTATATATATAATATGCATATATATATATATGAGTATATGTATGTACGTATAGTTATATATATGAATCTTAAGCATGTTCATCTGCATCACTATTTCCAAGGTTTCTCTTCTCGCCCGTTTTTTTGCCACGCGGACCTAGTCCTCGATAAATACTTCACAGTTTAAGTTCTAAACATTTGAGTACTACTATGTGTTATCTATTTTGAGCATCTTTAGATCCAACATATTGACTGTATATATAATTGTGTGTGTGTGCGTGTGCGTATGCAAGTGTGTGTGTCGTGCGTTTGCATGCGTATGTGTGTGTGTGTGCATGCGTGTGGTTGTGTGTGTATGTATATACATATGTAAATACATAAGTTTCTACTTATTTAAAATCTGCACGATTATATCTGTGTATATATTTACAAATGTGCGTTTATGTGTTGTCTCTATCTGTACTATGTGCGTTGCGCATGCGCATTACATTTTATTGTAAAAATCAGAAATCAATAACGTGCGATAAATACAGGTTGAATTTGATGTATGCCTCATTTACGGACGTGTAATGCTAATTCACAGCATACGAAAGATATGTTCCTTTAGAATTGTCAATCGTTAACACCAATAACATATGACGTAATTCAGTATGATATCGACATCATGTAATGATGTCAAAATACAAAGTGACGTCACTAACAAATTCGCACACAAATTCTAAATTTCCAATAGTCATAAAGAAACAAATAACCGAAAATCACGTAGGTGCATGTTTTATATTTCATACATATGAAAGAGCACGTAAGTACATTCACGTGAACACTTATATTTGTATAAATGTGTGAATATTTATATATATATATATATATATGCATATATATATATATGTATGTGTATATATGCATATATCTGTATACACACACATATATATATATATATGAATAAATGTTATATATATTGATATACATATATACATACATATATATATATATAGACATATTTATATATACATATATATATATATATATACACGTGTATACACACACATATACACACACATACACATACATATATATATATATACATACATACATACATCGTCTTCTACCACCTCAGATATTAAAAATAAACCGCTGCTTTCTTGACCCATGGAACACGTATTGACTGCATCTTTACATATCTACCTGGCACTAGATGCACAATGCAGGCAAACACTATTAGCCAAGGCCAAAGCACGCCTCACACAATAACATGAACGTCATCACCATCAAATACTAAACTGAATGTTAAAACACGCATAACACGGAATCCCAGAATCTGCAGGTATTCCTGACGCGAGAAACTATGTGTGCTACATGATTGTCCCTTCACACATCTTATAGGGACTAACAGAATTGAGGCTCCAAGCCAATACACAAACCACAGTAATATTACTCCTTGTCGCAGTAATGCTGGCCCAGTTTTTTTCACGAAGACACAAAAGCAATGACAACAACAAGAGCGGAAATGGCAACGAAAATAAACATGGAGAATCAATAGACGAGATGAGGGAAAGTAGTGGAAGCTGGAGAAATATTGTCATATATATATATGTATATGTGTGTGTGTGTGTGTGTGTGTGTGTGTGTGTGTGTATGTGTGTACATATATTTATTAATATACATACATATATGTACACACATATATGCATATATACATATATACATACATATATACATACATATATGCATACATATATGCATATATGTATACATATATATATATGCCTATATATATATATATA
>NC_068982.1:152767047-152768003 GCF_001194135.2 Octopus bimaculoides | reverse complement strand
TGGTTTCTGGGTTTTTTGGATGTGTATTGCTAATAATAATGACGGTGATGATAGCAATAATAATGGGACCCTGAGGAGATGGAGTATCCTATATTTTATAATATTTTATAATATTTTATGATATGTATTAATCATTCTGGATGTTCTATCGAAATGTACATAGGTCTATTTATTTGTTATTATTATTGTTATTATTGTTATTGTTGTTGCAATAAAGTATTTTCAACGGATTAATTTTGAGCTCTATATAAAATTGATATATATATATACACACATAGGTAGGTAGGTAGGTAGGTAGGTAGGTAGGTAGGTAGGTAGGTTCAGTCAGTCAGACAGACAGATAGATAGATAGATAGATAGATAGATAGATAGATAGATAGATAGATAGATAGATAGATAGATTATTCATGTAATACCTAACATTACTTGATATAACTTTATATGAAATTATATGAAATTAGTTTATAGAAGTTATATCAAATTTCAAATCAGCTTTCTGTGTGAATTTATTCCAACAAAAACCAGTCATACACTTTGTCGTTCTTATTAGCTATGCTCGATGATACTCTCCCATATACGCACGTATGTATTGCTCACACATGAAAGCGTAATCACAGAGGGAACGCATTCACATAAACACACTGGTTCCTAATCATATATAAACAAACGGATTTCTAATTACGCAAACACGCCACTACGGACACGGGCAAGTGCTAACATGTTTGCAAAAATGTGCTAGCATGTACGCATACGTGTGTAGGCGTAGCTGTTTTACTTGTGTTCTTGCGTGTTGGTGTGTTTCTTTCTGTGTGTGTGTGTGTGTGTGTGTGTGTGTGTGTGTGTGTGTGTGTGTGCAAGCGAGTGTTTTACCTCCTAACAAAGCATATTCTTCCACACCTTGGTGTTCGCCAGCATATCGATTCTGTAACTCTACATTCATATATATATATATGTAT
>NC_068982.1:152754161-152766751 GCF_001194135.2 Octopus bimaculoides | reverse complement strand
ATATATACATATATATATATATATATGTATGTGTGTGTGTGTGTGTATATATATATATATCATGTATATCGATAGTTATTTACATTATTTTTATTTCGTCGACACACCTGCTTCCACGTGGAAATATTATCTAAAGTCCATCAGAGGAAGGTATTCTCGTAGCCAATTCAAGTGTCAAACAGATTATTTCTGAGCTACCGGATATAAACAAATAGAGACACCCCCAGAGATGTAATGTTTACAACATACGCCCACTCGTAAATCTGAACGACGGAAATAATTCCCTTAGCACTTTTCATGTTTAGTTCTAAGCCATTTGAATAACGCTAGTTCGGCACAAAACTTCACAATTTTAAACCACTATATATATATATATATATATATATATATATATATAGGAATCGGTAACTATTTCTTTTTTCAAAATAAGCAAAAGCCCTTCAATACATAAAAGTACATACTGTACAGCTTGTATATAGTGTATCTTATACCGATAGTTTGAATTTCAATGTTTCCAATTTTTCAATTGACAGCGTTACATTATATATACAAGAAATATTTGCGAAAGCATCGAAATGAAAATAGTTAGCAAGATTTGATTCGTAAAAAATAAAAGATGCCAGAGAACGTGACACTCATTCAAATATCGATTATATTCATGTTTTGGTGATGTCTTATATTTTCGTATCATTATGGTCATACATGCAGCCATACAAAATCGAAGTGGGTGTGCATTGCTAATATAGGTTTTGCTTTCATGTAGAACTCATGCTTTTTATATGCATGAGGCCATTTTTTAGGTTATCGTACCGAATATCTACTGTAATTAGAAGATTATTATCTACAACATATCGTTTCCTATTTATACTATTTGTTCAATGTTAGTAGGGTTTTTATGTACATTTGAAGAGGGAAAAGTGTTTTATCATTCCTATGGCGAAAGGACGATACTACAGCTTATGAAGAATTTCTTGCAGACCATATGTCTCATTATATATTTAATAAACATAGAGGTCGAATGAGCTACGGTTAAACTTAAAATTTTCTGGTTCTTTAACCAGTATAATTAGAACAAAATATAACACGACGGCTATGTAAATTTCTTCATATCCATAAATTTCAAGAATCTTTGCATGTACGCATTCATGTACATATACGTTTCTAAATCGATGGTTTATAGAGTAAAACCTCCTTTGCAATTATCAATGAAACAAATCATTTACGATTCAGAAAACTTCCCTAAAATTCAGTATCCAAATGTACACGAATTTTAATGAATGATAATCTTTCATCTTATACTTGTTTCAGAAATTAGACTGCGGCCATGCTGGGGCACCGCCTTGAAGAATGTTTAGCTGAACGAATCGACCCCAGTACTTTTATTATAATTGTTACTTATTCTGTCGATCTAGCTTGCTGAACAGCTAGGTTACGGGGGACGTAAACACACCAACACCAGTAGTCGAGCAGTCGTGGAGAAGAGATGCAAAGACACAAAGACACACACACATAGACTTATACATATATATTAGACGGGCTTCTTTTAGTTTTCGTCTACCAAATCTACTTACAAGTCTTTGGTCGGCCCGAGGAGATAGTAGAATACATTTGCCCAAGGTGCCAACAAATAAAATATAGATAGATTCAATATAATTTATGCCTCTAAAGTGTGGTCTCAGCATTTCGAAATATATATGAGGAAATTTTTTCAGCACAAAGCAACACACATCTACTGTTATAGTTATAGACATACGAATATGTTTTAAAATATTGCTTAAAATGAACAGGAGCCGTTTGAAATATTTCCCTTCTTGGAAATATAATTGAGGGACGGGAAACAGAATGGCCTTCTTCCAAACATAGAATCAGTGAATCATAATCAAGTATGATACACGCGAATCGTTTCTCCAAGTGAATCGATAGCAAATATATGCAAGGTTATTTCCATAACTTGTATTTAAATTCTCACTTTTGCATCAAGGAAATAACATTTTTGATCTAGTTTCCCTCATATAGTGTTTTGTTCGCTCACGTAAAGCTTATTTAATAATAAAGCAGCGGAGAATTTCATTTAACATAGTGTTTGATGTCGTTTTGTTGTCCTCAAAATAAAATCTAACAACAATAAAATGGTAAACATGGATGAATAAGAATACAACTGAGAAAGTTAATAACAAGAGTATTAGCAATCTCATTTTCTGGATTGACATCATTAGCAACAACATAACAGCGACAACACTATTATGGAGAAATACGATAGCTAATATAGATATATGCACACGCATATATATATATATATATATCAACAGCTACATTTGATACTGACAAAAACAGCAGATAACAAACTAAAATAGCAAAATTATCACTTATAAGAGCTAAATTACCCAAAACTTCTCGCTATCATCATCATCATCATAATCACCACCATTACTATCATCATCATCGTTCTCGTCTTCACTAATATAACCATCGCCATCATCATTATCGTCATTATCTTTATCATCTTCAGTAGCAGCAGATGTACTAACATGAAGTTGCAGTTTAAAAAAGAAAACAATATTTATGCATTAAAAGCATTTGAAGTCTCTAGACACTTCTATGTCAGGTCTAGATTAAAGAATAATGAGGTATTTAATGAATAATAGATTCCCCTTGATCTCGGTCGCTATTGCATAGTATAGACCTCCAGAGAGAGAGAGAAAGAAAGAGAGACAGAGAGAGACAGAGAGAAAGACAGAGACAAAAGCAGAGAAAATGAGAGACAGAGACAGAGACAATGATCAACTGAGAAAAAGAACGTGACAGTGATGACGACAGAGAGAAGGGAGAGAGGGAGAGAGAAATGGATAGAGAAGACAAGTAAGAGAAAAAAAGTAAGAGAGCAAAGTATGGAGAAAGGGATAGAGCGAAGAGAAGTGAATTGATTCGAGAAGGGATGTGAAAAGACATTTATATTTCATATCTATTGTGGAAATAGCTGACTACCCTAGAAATATCAAAGACTGAAGAGCATATTATTTCATTTCAGAAAAAAACAAAAAAAAAGAAGTTAGGGAGGGGCATTTTAGTTCTTAAATTTCTATATATAGAACAATAAAACTTTAATCGAACATTGGTTTGCATTCATGACAAATGAAGCTAATTGTGTCATATACTAGCTGGTATCACTCACGTTTCTGCTGAGTCTTGCTGCGTAGGTAAGCATCAATGAGCGACGGATCTGCGTTTCGGTTTCCACCACAAGTTGTCACCCATTCATCACTATAGATAATTATTTCAAGCACAGGTGTGATGTCATGCATTTTGAAGTGGGAACAGTCTATTTATTCAGAGCATGTAGTGTGCTAATATTTTCTTTTATTCACTTCTACGAGAATATAAGGCAGAGTAGATCTCGTCAGGAATTGAGATCAGAATGTAAAATCACGTAACGAAATAGCGAAAGAGACTCTGCCAGTACTACACTAATTTAATTAATAAAATTGTTATGCTTTTGCTGATGACATATGTACAACTCTGTATTGGTTTTAGATTCGAAAGTTACCAATAAGTTCCGTTTATTAAGAAATTGTTATATTAGGGTTGTTTTTAGAGTCACTGGTGGTAAGCGAGTCTGATTGAACAAATGACAAATATAGAGTAATGATATTTATAACGACAATAATGATCCTTAAAAGGTATTATCTATGCTGTAGACGATAAATGACGCTGTGTTAAATTGACTACGACAAGCTTAACAAATTCAGAAACCATATTGGACAAAGCTTGATTGGTAATATGAACAGTGCAAGTGATTCAGAACCACAAGTATGACTTTTATTTGCGTAAATTCTGTTCCAAGTTTTCATTGTAGGCAACAATTCCTCTCATTGTGTTTCACCTGTGGCTATAAATGATTCTCCAGAATTTCTTCATCTCTTCCTTGTTAGGCAGTATGGTCACTGTAACATCTCCATATATTTCCTTGTAAAATCTACTTTGATCTATTTCGATCAACTTTTTGTCTAAACTTCTATTTTGTTATTGCATCTTTTAATCTTGGCAGCTTTCGCTTTTAACGTTTGTTTTCATTTTTCCATTACTCCTCTATATCCTTTTTACTTCAGTCACAACTGCCTTTGAATTATTTCGTGGAATCTAGTTTTCATCTTACCCCCGTTGCGAAGGATTTCTACTCTCACAAGATATTTTTGAATTTCCTCTACCTGTCTTTCTAATCGCCTATTCCACCAGGTTTCTCTTTCTATCGTTTGGAGTTGTGATATTTTCACTCCAAGTCTTTCGATTACTACCACTGCTGCAGCATGCATTAAGTTGTTGATTATGATGATATCATTATACATGTACAATCGATAAAGATGATTAAGAAGTACTAAATAATTAAAGATGTGCAGATACATAATCAAGTCTTGGACAAGATCAGAAGAATGATATCTCCATGAGCAATAACTTCATGTACGAGCAATAAACAGCTCCTCATTTGCAAATGTATGTTCTGGATCCTCGTGCACAGTTAGGGGTCCTTTTGATACATGGTATCTGAACCGCCGTGTCTCTGTTGTCAGTATTATTCACACTTATCCGTTTTTAATTGCTATTTTCCATGTGGCAGATTCTGCGTTTGATTTCTTCGATTTGTACTTCTCATTACCAGCGTTTCTTCCTTATCTGTCTTATTTGGTCACTTTGTCTCGCTTTTCAAACCATATCTCTCGTACTTTCCATATAGCTAAATCTGCTAGGCTCCCTTCGGATGTAACACTCTATCATAGCTGCATTCAATCTGCTCTAGTCGATCTTTCCTCCTTCTTTTCGTACTGCAGCAGCTAAATGACGGCAAGACCTCCCCTACAGTGCAGTAGGCCACTCTGCCGTTATGAGTTCCAACATCATTCACGCTTTTGTTTAATACAATGATATTTGATATTTTCACTCATATTGAGGGTGGCGGTGATGTGGTGACACAGTGACCAGTGTTTCTATTCAGATATCACCTCTAGATGTGTTGCCAATCAAGGTTACAGAAACAACCCCACCCCATAAGATAGACTTAACCGCGCAATACGCTAACTTGGTATTTCATTGTCTCAGAATGAGCTTACAGGTACTACGACTTGGCCAAGGGTGACCTGAAGGTTAGTTATAATTAAGGGTAATTATTGTTGCTCTTGTTGTTGTTGTTGTTGTTGATATTTACTTTTAATCTGCATGTTTGTTGCAATCACTTGCCGAGACACAACCAGCGCCCTGGAGAAAGTGAAGGATAAGAGGTGTAACAATATAAGCGAAGGCTTGGCAAGGGGAAGTGACGAGGGCAGTAGTGAAATATCTTCATGTAATACATAGAGACATTTGAATGGATTGGGTTTTTGTAAGGATGTGGGTAGTACTTGTCAGTACAATCTTTTGGATTTCTCTGACATGGTTCTCCTGGGATCTTATCTAGATGTTTCTGACATCGCTTTTTTTTTATCATACCTAGGCTATCATAACAGGAAAAGTTCTCGTTTTAAGATGCCACATCTTTTGTATTTCAATTTCCACGTCTTTATATTAACTTAATTTGTCAAATTCCTTGACAGATATATTTTATCAGCGGAAGCACTTATATCTATTAGTGTACTAGTCTTTTCTTCCATGTCTTTAATAATTATGTGTCGTCGATTAGACTGGATCGTTCTGTCAATGTTGCCTAGAAAATCCCAGAGGGTGGTGAAATTTTCACCTTCAACGATTGTCTCCGGGTGATGTTCACACCATAAGCAGGAGTGCTGATATTGAGTGTTTACTTATTTTCCAATGTAAATACTGTCCTACCCTATCGTGGCGATTTTTATATTCGCTTGGTGTCAGCACAGGAGATCCTGAGACGAGATGGCCTATTGTTTCGTCAACTGTGTCGCAGAATCTGCATTTAGGGTCAGAACCGTTTTGAAGAAGGTTAGCCAGGTAGTTTTTTTGTGAGCATGCTTTGATCTTGTGCCACCAATATGAAACCTCCAGTCTCTGCTTTCAGTCCTCAACTTCTCTGCCATTGATGGGTTGTTGCTTGATCTACATCAGCATTTCGACTTCGAAGTATATACTGTCCATGCAGAGGCTTCTGGATCTATCGCTCCCCAATTTGCTTCTACCGGTTCTTTTTTGCTTGATCCATTTTGCTTGTTTTGTGGAAGCGGTTTCAGGTTCTTCAATTATTTAAGGATTAATGTCAACTTCCCTTGCGAATTTGCAAGCTTCCTTGACAATTGAATGTGAATTTTTGCCACTTTCATGTTTGCACACAAGTCGCAGCGTCCAGTCCTCTGTACTAGATAAGTACCTGTTCATTGCTGTTGTGGTGGTCTTATATGACAGTTCTATCTGCATCATTCCTCTTTCCCCATTACTTATAGGTAGGTACAGACGATCAACATCTGCTTTTGGGTGGTGCATGTTCTTAGAAGTTAGTAGTTTTCTTGTTTTCCTGTCCAGGCGTTGGAACGCTGTAAGATTCCAGTTAATGATGTTAAAACTGTATTGGACTACTGGAAGTGCCAAGGTGTTAATGGCTTCGATGCGATGTTTAGAGTTCAGTTTGGAAAATACCACATAAAATTCTTACATCACCACCATTTAGAGATTCATTGTCACTGTTCAAAGTCAGTGTGGTTCTCCATGATCGCATGCTTACAGACAAAATGTTTCGCGGAGTAGGAGCTTTTTTATACATTTCCAGATATTTCTTAATCCAGCTATGTGGTAGGCTATCAAAAGCTTTTTTATAGTCTATCCAGGCTATTGACAAGTTTGTGTGTCATTTGTGACAATCTTCTAAGATCATCTTATTGATGAGTAGCTGATCTTTACAACCATAAGATCCACGTTTACATTTGCTCATTTGAGAATATGCTACTTTCTATTAAGAAACTATAGATATATTCAGTCAGGACATATGTTAGCGTTTTATGCATTGTTGTTAAGCAGGTTGTGTCGATAATTCTTTGGTTCATTTGTTTCTTCATTTTTTGGAAATAAAAATATCAAAGCATTAACTAGCCAAGAGGGAATCATACTAGGATGTTGCAAAAAATCGTTGTAAAATTTTGTTAGCAGAAGTTATGAATTTTATCCTTTCCTGGAGACTTCCATTTCCTTGACCTTCTGAGAGCAGATCTTATATCTTCTACCTTGACATCCTCCCACTTTTGCTCCTCTAAGGATTCTAAGTCTGTAGATATTCTATCAATCCAAGGGACCTTTACATTGTGTGTTTTTTCTTCTTCCCAAACTTTAGCCCAAAATTCCTGCACTTCTTTTGATGGGATAGACTTTACTGCAACTTGTATTTTCCCTATCTTCCTGTAAAATCTTTGGGGGTTATTTTTGAACATGTTGTTGTCCTTGAAGAATCTAACGCGCTTTTCATACCTTGCTATGCGGGCAGCTTTAGCACATACCTTTTGCTTAACGGTTTCTATGGTGATATCACTGTCAAGTATGGATTTCATATTATATTTTTTCTTTAATTTTCGGATTTTTGTAGGTTTTATAGTCTTGTCTGAATTAAGGTTTTTCAAACGTTGACATTAGGAGATGGATTTAGGGTCAATTTTTTTAGACAACACCGTCACTGTGTTCTCTGCATGTAAACATTGCTCGTAACGTTGCTTCTTAAGGCTAACAGATTTGTATTCGTTTGTTTGCTTTTTTTTTGTTTTTGTTTTTTTTGTTAATAGATTTATCTCCGAGCATAGATTTTTGTGGTGTTTTTAAACTTATGAATGCTTCACTTTGATTGGGTTAGTTCGAAAAATAAAAATGAAAAAGAAATAAAATTTGTTTTTTGTTTTTGCTTCGTTTGTGACACGTGTTTTCATATGCGTAAATGTGTGTCTTGTAACTTTCACGTAGTTGTGTAAACTTTGAGATGTATGTGAAGTCCTATGAGTATCAAAATGTATATATGATTGTGTAGACAGTTGAATGTATGCGTAATTACTCAATTTATGTACTTAGTTTTGTTCCATTTCTGTTTTATAATTTGTAAACTTTCCGGTGTTGGTTTCGTGTGTGTGTTTCGCACATTTTTCACTGAGACATCGTGCATAGGAGAAACTGTGCTTTGTATGGCAGTAAAATTTCGTTTTTTGTTATTATTGTTATTATTATTGTTGTTATTATTATTATTATTATTATTATTATTATTATTATTATTATTATTATTATTATTATCATCATCATCACTATCATCATCATCATCATTATTATTATTATTATTATTATTATTATTATTATTATTATTATTATTATTATTATTATTATTATTCAGTAGTTTTATTTTCATCGCATGCTTTCACTTCACTTCCGAGCGCAGCTCTGTGTGCCTTGGGTATCTACTGTGGTTTGCTGTGATGCTCTTATGGTTACTGTATTGAAAGTGTTTTGCGTAGGATGCGTGCAGTGCCCAGTAGTGCAATTTTCTGTATTATTATTTTTATTTATATTACTATTCCCTGACTTCAGTTATTTCATCACGGATATGATTAGCCTTTGAGCTGTCCAGGACCGCTGAAATAGTTCGAATTGTCATTGACAATGTTTAGCTCACCAACAGCATTTCTGGTCGGATATATTTATAACGAAAGCGCTCCAAACACGACCATGCCGTCTTCTGGGTATCCAAGATTTCAATATCTAATATAATTTCCACGTTAGAAATGGAGTTAATTGCTGGAGAAAGAATCTATCTGCTTTACTTAACAAATCTAGCGCCAAATGCAATAAGGTTAGTAAGTTACGTTCTGCTTATAAAAAGTTCCCAAGTGTTCGCTTTGCTTTTGACATTTATTTTTGAATACACTTAGATAATTGTTACATTAAATAGAAAACATAGCGATAGATATCCGAATTGGTATAGCGACAGAGGAAACGCTTTGGGGAATATGGTTATGTCCCTTTACAATCTGATTCCATATCCCACCGAGATCAATAAAATACGTACCAGTCAAGTAGCGACGTCCACTGAATCGATTAACATCCCACACTATCGCCATTTTAATATTATTGGCTCTGTGCCAATGTTATATTAAAGAGGAAGGTAACTTTAACTATTTGCGCCTATGTAAAATGTATTTTAGGGGATAAGTGTGTAGATACGTATGTTAGTGCATCAGCGTTTTTATTGACTGATAAATGGTGCGTGGTCTAGAGATTTGAGTGTTTAGCTTATGAACATATAGTTGTCGGTTCGATTCCTGCACCGAGCGGTGCTTTGTATCTTCGAGCAAAACACTTCGTTTCACTTTGTTTCTGTCCAATCAACTGTAAATGAGTACCAGCTATGGTGCAGCACTCTCTCCCTCCAAATACTTCATCCATCCTGGAAGTTGCACTGGGGCAAATGTGATATGGTCTCGCGACTACATAGGCATCTAAAACAACTAGCAAAACTATGGTAGATATTATTAAAGCATACTCGCACGCGATTGACGGTAGCCCGCACCTTATTCGTACACATTCGACATTTAATTATTTTCAAACCTTATGTACACAGTATAACTATTGTCATAAAGTAATTAAGAGAATTTTCTCCATCGTCGCTTCACTTGCTGGATATAGCAATGAAACATCCATGAAATACAAACTTACTATTCTGAGAAGAATACGGAGCCTTAATAAAGTAGAGGCACGCCAGATTTAATAAGCCAATCCTAGATACATCCTGGTTGAAAAAGGATTAGAATATTTTCATCCTAGAATTGTCCGATCAGCACAAAAAAGTTAATGCTATAACTTCCCTTTATACGTCCTGTAATTATAACACAATTTAAATTTTTTTAAATATTTAAAAGCAGTAGATAAATTGCAATTATGAGGAGAACTTAGTCGTTCTCTCTTTTATCGATACCTTTCCACAGCGCGCTTAGAAAATAATTGCAGGTGGAAAATGGAAGTGTATCATGATGTCAGCTACTCCACAATGTTCTCCTCTTCCCGAGCGGCCCCATACAAACACACACCAATTTATTATCACAACAAAATAGCTCCCAAAGTAATTAATTATGTAAAATATGTTATCTAGCTATTTTATTTGATATATAAAAATTATTACACAAAATGCAAACATATTTCGTTTAGTGATTCTTAGTAATTAAAAACATCCAATAAACAGTATGAGCAAATCACTTTCTTTTGGTTATAATCATGATGGTCATCTAAATGAATAGATGACTACCCTCTGTTTGGTCGTTAGATTTGCTCATCATATCAGCCTGATCTCTGTCAAACCTCATTCAAGTCCATTATAGTTTTTTTTTTTTTTAATGTGACACAAAACACAATACACCCTTTGTTACGATTGTATTGCATTGAACTCTTTCCTTCATTTGGCTAGAACTTTTCTTTATGTTTGTATGTATTTTTGCGAGGTATTTAATTTTCTTATCAAAGGATATGGAAGATTCTTGTGTATCTTAAAATAATAATGACTGCTTTATTCATGCAGGTTACAGGCTATTCATTTATCAGTTTGTTATGCATGTCACATGTTTTCTGATGTTAAATTTCAGTCGAGTTGTTCACATCTAAAATTTGAACATTAAACATCAAACCTTATCACCAACTAATAATTAGCTAACATTTTATTCATTTTATTACATTTAAAAAAGACCGCTTTATCTCACGATGAAATGAGGACCTAACGATTTGGTCGCTGGACCTGTCAGTAAAGCTCTCAACTATTTGGAAAAGGGAAAAATTGCTCTAATTTATTGCGAAGCATTTTTCAAAATCGATGCGAGTGGTATAGCTAGGGTTTCTTTGATCTTACAAGGGACTAAATAACAACAACAATGTTAAATAATTCCGTAATATTTACCATTCAAACATGTAATTCTAACCAAATATATGAGTTCTATTCTATTATAGCTCTTCGGCATAGAACTCGAGATCGGATGAGACTGCAGAAACTTTTTAAAATATATATTCAAACTAGAATTTTCACGCCAACTTACAACAATCTCGAAATACATAAAATTAAAGTAAAAGTATTGTTTATCATTTTAACATAATACAAACATCCCCTACATTACGGAAACTCGAGTAAACAAAATTTGCACTTAAGGAAATTATGACTACTTCTTTCTGAATACTGCTTGTATTCTGTCCCTACCGATATTCTGGTTTTGTCGCTAGATTTGCTTAAAATATCCCCTGATTTGAAATGATTTTCGAATTTCTCCAGTACCGGTGCGTTTAGTCATCATTACATGTTTGAATAGCAAATATTATGAAAAAAAAAAGACGTAACGCTGTACAAAGGAACGGTATGCTCTAAATGTCAAGCAAAATTAAAATTTGTCCACTTCTGTACCAGATTCTGGAAATAATGATGAGCTACAGAACAGAAGATTTAACCCCTCTTCCACCCAGTAACTCACATTGCAACACCATTTATCACTCAGCAGTTAACGTTATTCGTAGTGACTATGTACCGTGCTACGATACTGTAATTACTAAATTTATTGCTCTTGAAATATTTTTACGTGTGTACATTTTCTGGGTTAAGAAGTTGATATTTTTAATCCTAAAAGTTTTTGTATACATTTCTTCCGTCGGAAAGCATTTCAATCTATAACATGAAAATGAGTGAGTTAATAAATTTCTCGTTACGATAATATTTCCAGAAACAAGATACCCTCATAAGTTGTAAAAGGCAGAATTAGTGGATTGTGAAACAGAGTCATGTGTTTATTTGAACTTTTTTCAAGTTCTAAATCCAAAGCACACCGATTTCAACGGCTTCACCTTTAAACCTTCCGCACTTGAAAAATTACATAAAATCAATTACTTGTGTTCTCTCTATTCCCTCCTTAAGACGAACGCCCTACTTTAACCATCATTATTAACTCAACATACGTAGGCGGTGATCTAGCAAAACTCTTAGCACGCTGGAGAAAAATGCTTTGCGGCATTTCTGGGTTCGACATTACATTTTATCTTTTCGGGGTCGATGAAAAAGTACCAGTTGAGCACTGGGATTGACGTAATCAACTAGCCCTTCTTCAAACATTTTCAAGGTTATAGTAGAAAGGTTTATTATTATTAACTCAATATATGATGGTGGAAATGAAATGTATGTCAAGCAAATTATGTTGGGCAGTTTGTTGAGTTTCATTAAATTCTAAGTTCATATTCAGCCAACACCGATGACCTTTCGTTCTAGCGCATAAGAGTCACTCAGTAGTATACAGTTATAGTCGTTGGTTTACTTGACAGAACCTATCCCCCCACCCAACATTTATGTGTGAAAAACCATTATTAAACTAATGAGGCACAGTTAGCAATATCTATGTTTCAGAAACATTTACATGATGTTTGTCTAGTAATTGTATAGCTAACTCTATTGTTGTTCTCAATGTCTTTAATATTACGATTAAGCATATATTAAATCAAACACTCTATGTTAACACCACTTCCCATTCTGAGAGAACACTTGTAATTATGTCTTTGAAAAGTATATTTCATGTTTGCGTAAGTGTCTCAATAACGAGTAAGTATATATATATATATAGACACACACACAGAAATGTATATACATATATATATAT
>NC_068982.1:152745017-152753975 GCF_001194135.2 Octopus bimaculoides | reverse complement strand
TATATATATATATATATATATATATATATATTCGAATATGAACTAGCAAAGCACATACACTGCGTACGTGTGTTATATATTGTTATGGATATACGCAAACTCACAAACACACGTTTCCTCAACATAGGCATACATGCAAATATGAAACATGCTTTTCAAAGACATATGCACATGTTTGTATATATTTGAGTGTGTGTTAGTGTGATTATATGGGCACATGATCATTGTTACACGCATGTAAATGTGTAAATATGTTTTTTATATTTTTTAATTTGTCGAAAATCAACAAGTTATTCTAAAAGCTAATAACGTTGTTTTCAATAAAGTGTGATTGAAGTAATGGACTGTAATCTTCTATTCAAAGCTATGTTGTGCGGTTTGATAATAATACTTGCTATTTGTTTAAGTTCATTACTTAGATAGCATGTTCTATACACCAGTTTCAAAAGTAATTCAATGATAAATGATAATAATGATAATAATGATAATAATCTATACATATATGCATGTATATACATACATCCGTACATATATATGTGTGTGTGTGTGTGTGTGTGTGTATTTGCATATATATGTGTATATCCATATGTATATAAATGTATACATACATATACACACACATACACACACTCGCACACACACACATATGCATATATATATATATATATATATATATATATATATATATATATATATATATATATATATATATATATGCACTTCAGTTTGCAAAAGAAGAATGACAATTTTAAGAAGTGAGGATATAGTCTATTGATTCTTCTACAGCTTTGAAATATGAAACATTGCGTTTGATTTCGGTGATATGGACGATCACTCCAAAAATAATTGAATGTCTTAAATGTATGACTCTGTACTATATCCCATAAAACTAATGCTGTCGTATCTACAGAGTTTGCTGTTATATTTTTTATTAAGTTATAAAGAAATAGAAATCCCGTTGTAGATCGGGGCTTCATAATTATCTTCAAAGAAGCAAATTCTTCTCACACTGTTGTTTCTTATCTTTACTTTCCTTGTAGTCAGAGTAGGGTCTGAACGTCACTAGTGAGACTTGCAGAAAGATTTCTCCTGTCATGTACTTTTTGCTACTGACTAGTGTTGCTTCAAGTCATCCACCGTTTCTTGAAGTCCATAACTAGCATTTTGGTTTTTATGCTCTCTATCACAATTCTTTCATGGCACATCCATATATTTCCACATTCATAAATTACTGCTTCAAAATATTACACCTGGTTTTAATGAGTAGTTTTCGTTTTCCAACTTCCTCTGTCAATAAAATAGATGACTGTTCTATCTCTGTTGCATTGTAAAATAAAGGTATTTAGCAGTGTTCATGTTTCGCTTCAAAACAGAAATTAATATAATTAGTCTAATTTAATAATTAATCCCTTCATTCATGAAATATGAAGAGAACACTATGGCTACATTTTTTTAAATGTTAAAAACATGTGTCATATCCAATTTCGGATAAAAAATGTTTTCTTTTTCATACTACAAATAGTTATACATTTAACTGCAGTTATCTAAGAAGGACAATATTCTTTCCTCATCGTTACGTAATAAAAACTATCGATAAATTGCTTAGTTTTAAACTATATTTTCATGACCCGCTAGGAGTTGTATTTGTTTGAAGCTTCTTCAATGTTAAGCAGATCGGACACCAAACGAAGTAGAGTAGGATGGTAGTCTATTGCAGATAAATCATGCAGAGTTTGTATTGCCTTGTAAACATCATCAACGTTTCACGATCCAGTAACCGTCTATGAATCAGAATATTCTCTCTTTCGCCAGTTGTTTTACGTGCCTATACGGTCAGGAGCAGACGAATATTCTCGATCCTTCCACCCCATCCGTAGCGAAATGTTGAGATTTGGGCTATTAGAGAGAGAGGGAGAAGGAGAGAGATACGGAGTCAGAGAAAGAGAAACAGATACTGAAAGAAAGCTTCAAGCATTCAATTGGCATTCATTTTAGGATGGGAAAGCGTGAAATATAGTGTTTTGTTCTTACCTTGTAGAAGGAGACAGACACAGGTTTTATCAAGTTTTGAAATGAAAATAACAACCCAGAAGTGGACGAATATATGGACCAAAGCGTTCATAAAATAGGCTTACAACTACAAGGTTGTGGGCCTGATTCCTGCAAACAACACTGTCGTAAAATAGACCTACCATTTTATACTCTTAAGCCCATTTATAAAAAAAAAAACTTTTCTATAACAATATAACCATTTTACTTCATATATTTCATTTCAAAACTTGATGAAGACCTGTTGTATTACCGATTATTTAGATATTTTGAATGGCCTTTGATAAAATATTGATTTCTTTTGCACAGGTTTAATTATCCATATTTAAAAGACAGGTGCAAACGAGTATATTGTAACATACATTCACTTCAGAAAAGTTTTAGTCCAAAACGTTAAGTATAATACGTTAAGTATAATATAAACGGAAACAGGAAACAAGTTAGATACTCACAACCTCAAATTTCCAATTTTACTCTTTACTAGTAAACAAAAAATTATTAATACGTAAAGCGATTACTTTTAACACAAAAGCTAAACTACTTTAATTGTTAAATAGATTCTCCTTCTGTCAAATCCCACATGCATTAGAGAATCTTCGTTCTGTGACTATTTAGTGTAAAAGAATTAAAATATTGAAGAAAAAGTTCAAAAAGAAAATATCTCCATAGTGAAATTCCTAGTGAATATGAATCATATTCGTAAAATTGAAATACTAAAGCTGTCATAAAGTATCTATTCCCTGGCGTACTTGTTTTTCTTTTTTGCCGTGTTTCTTGGTAAATTTGGCTTTTTCACAATCTATGCAGTAATAAGTCTGTTGAGTTTCCCTTCGATTCCTTTTTGCTCGTTCTCATCTTTCTTTCTATATTTTGTTACAGCTACAATTTCATTTTTCTTCCTTCATCGTCTGTTGTTCAATAGCATTTTCTTCTTCTTCTTCTTCTTCTTCTTCTTCTTTTTCTTCTTCTTCTTCTTCTTCTTCTTCTTCTTCTTGTCTTTTATTCCTATCGTTTTTTCTATATATCACGTTAACTTTATTTCTTTCACCACCGCTTCAGTTCTCTCCCCCTCGTTCTCTCCTTATCTCTTCCTCCATTCATCTTCATTCATATTCCGCTGTACCTCTGGTCTCTTTTGTTTCCCTCTCCCTTCATCCATTTTGCGTCTTATCTCTTCCTTTCTCTTTCTCTCTCTTTTCCTTCTCTCTCTTTTCATTCTCTCTTTCCCTCTCTTTCCCTTTCTCTCCTTCATGCCCTGACTAGTCTCTAATACCTTCTCGTATAAGACGTCTATTTCACATATTAAACCGTCTAATTCCATTTTCCATCTCTAATTCATTTTATTTGCAACAGTATATCATAGTAACTCACAGTATCTTTCGTGTATAGAAAGTCATTTACCTCTAGTCTATAAATTTATTAAACTTCTTCAGACTTTCGTGAAAGTAATCAGTCCTTCCACAAAGACCCCTAGACTATTTTCAACTCATAGAAAAGAATGGAATATACATAAATATGAACAGTTTTTAGTTGATGGGTTTTTACTTTTATTTATTCTTTTTTACTCTTTCCTGTTCAATAGCATATATTCCGATAGACGAACCTGGAAAGGGTTAAAAATTGCTATTTTCTCATTATCAAAGCTATTGTGGCTATACTAAAGATTCAAAGCTTTGAGATATGAAGACTGTCGAAATATAAATGCCTTTAGGTTGCCGTTGTCGTCATCGTCGTAATCGTCATCGTCGTCGTCGTTGTTGTTGTCCCATGTTAGATTTATAATGAAAGCGCTCCAGACAAACGCATCACTGATATAGTCAATTCTAGGCTAGATTATCCAACGTGTATTTCGTCCTTTCTTGAAAGATGTAAAGTATGGTTTCAAAACAATTTGGCTGTTATTTTTAGTAACGTTTGCAACCATGAAAAGTATCATCGTTGTTTCAAAATTATTTTTGTGTATCTCCAGCTTAGTTCTTCTCAACAGAAACATAATCAAAGATCTCCTGTCGAGCTCATTTTAAATTTTCAAACAATGCATTCAGAAATACACAATCCAAAAGAACGTCATGTATACTTTGTGGGGAATTTAGCTATTTTTTTTTTCTTTTAAGAGGTCGATAAACTACGTGGAGATTTTTTAGTGAATTTGGTGTTTACTTAAATACAAGTGTGTTTTTCTTGATTGAAACATTGAGCGATAATGGGACTGGCTGAGGTTTGGTTGATATCATCGACTCTAGTGCTTGTCAGGTACTTTATTTTACCGACCTGGACATGATGAAAAGCAAAGTTGACAGCGGCAGTAATTGAACTCAGAATGTAACTAGCCGGAAACATGATCGAAAGTAAAGCGTTGAATTAACAGAATTATTACAGCGTCGGGAAAATGATTCTGTTAATTCAACACTTTACTCTCCAATTTTAGCACAAGATGAACCATTTTGAGGGTAGAGCACAAGTCGATGGCATGAAACCTAGTATTTACCTAGTACTTTATTTTATCAACCGCGACAGGTTAAAAATCAAAGTTGACTTTTGCGGGATTTGAACTCAGATTAGATTTCTTAACGTTCCTGTCAGCATTATGCTGCCGATAGTATTAACTGCTACAGTAATATTGCAGTGCCAATAAGTATAATAATATCGATGTTAATACTGGATATCAGCAACATTTCGTATCAGCAGAACAAGAAGTCGACGATACCTGTACCGATAACTTTTTAAAGTAAGAACAAGAAAATGAAGTAACAAAAATAATATCTGTATTGAAGAGGACTTAACAATAGAAACTGAAACATCATCTCATTGAGCAATTGTAATACAGTCTGCTTGACTGTATATGTTTTACATTCAGTTTCGTTTAAAAAGTAAATTAGATCATGCAACTATATCTGAACGTAGTAAGTGGAGCCATGTAAGTAAACTAGTTTCTGAATCAGAATTAATTTATTTAAAATTCTATCAAATAACAAGTACTGGGGGAAACATCCCTTTATAAGGTTCATATATAAATTCTTCTTGTTAAAAGTTATATTATTCCAAGTACAACGCTCAATACGGTTGGCCGATGTGCGGTATAATCCACTGACAGAATTCCACTATACTGGAGAACTATATTATAGTAACTCCCAAAGTATCCATATTTATATCGATGTATTAACAGAGAAATTCTTTTCTACTCTAGGAACAAGGCTCGAAATTTTTGTGGAGGGGGGGCCAGTCGATGAGATCGACCCCAGTACATAACTGATACTTAATTTATCGACCCCAAAAGGATGAAAAGCAAAGTCGACCTCGGCGGAATTTGAACTTAGAATAAAGACGAAATACCGCTAAGTGGAAGAATCACAGTTTCCTGCTGTACCTAAACAGCTCAGTTCGCTTATATAGTTTTCGAATGTCTGTAGTCTTAAAAGCACAAAAAAAAATTGGATTTAAACTTCGCCCCAAGAATTTCTTTTTCAAGATGCAAAGTTAAAATCTGTTCACTAATTCTATTATCAGGCATTCTTCTTATTTTGCCTAGCAACAATTGAAATTAATTACAAAGTTAAGTTTAGAATCACAGAATGTAGATCCCATTGATATATTTAGTTTATAACTTGCTAAGCAAACTATTCGGTTCTATATATGCCAAATTCTAATTTTATTGATTGGATTTTAGGCTTTTAGGTGCACAACCAATTGTTTCCATACTTGTTGTTTTGAACCATTCCAAGACCTTTTGTTTTTGTTATATTCAATTCTTCAAGATTGATGTTCAGGTATTTTGTCATATATCCAATTGCTTCAAGTATAATCATGAAAAAGGAGAACTTTAAATTCATGTGTATGATTTGCAATTTCCACTTGGTTGTTCACAGGTGTTCTAGTTATTATATATTTTAAATGTTCATTCTACAGATATTAAAGTTACAACGTCAGCATTAATGACAATCGTGCTAAGTAAAGAGAATATTATCCAATGTGTGTTTCATACTTAGTAATTCAGTTTACATTTCAGTTTATGCACATAAAACTGAATGTGCCATATCCATCTTTTCTTGACATATGTGCTCTGTATACTAGATTGCAATGTAACATTTCCAAAACAGATTTAATGTCTGATGATGAGGACGACGATTCGCATTTTCCGAACATTTTTCACCAAGCCAACATGTACATTAATAGTTGAATATCTTCATGCGTATGTGTGGAGAGATGTACTTGCGTTTGTGTGTGTGTGTGTGTGTGTGTGTGTGTGTGTGTGTGTGTGTGTGTGTGTGTGTGTGTGTGTGTGTGTGTGTGTGTGTGTGTGTGATAGAATAAAATGAATGAAAGTCAAACAACTGGTATCGGGCCATTTATATATTTATACAACACATAATGTAAGAAACGAATATTTTACGGTATTTAAATCACAAGAGATCATAAATGTTCCATTGATATATGTTCATAATAGTTGTTGCGATATATGCTGGTATACTCAGGAATAGTTATAAGGTAGGTCCGTACTATGAAACTGACATAGTAAATTATGACATGTAAAACTCTTAAAACTGATAGAGAACAAGGATGGTCTGCAGATTGTTTGTTAAGGTTGTTACAAGAATAGATGCGTAGTTTGTGGTATGCTGCTTACATCCAGTTAGCAATATATTCCATCTCCGATGGGAAAAATGCACTCACACTCAGAGAAAGATAGGAGAGAACATAATGGAAGAAAGACAATAGAATTACGGCCTAAACTAGAGACAAAAAACAAAAACAAGTGACGAGAGGCATATCAATTAAGGCGTACGGAAGAAGGATGATATGTAGAAAGACGTACTATGTGCTTATATGAGTAGGGGAGGGGGATGCTATAGGGACATGCTCAACTGGTTACGGTCAAACAACTGACAAGAAAATTTGTGGTGATAAGCAAAATATTTGTTGTAGCCCATCTTTTATGCCAAAATAAAACAATGTACATGATAACACTTCCAATCAATTAAGATCAGAAGCCATGAGAGTCACTGCCTGATACTGCCTCCAGGCATAGCCACTGTCTGGTACTGCATTATTATTATTATTATCACTATTTATTTATTTATTTATTTATTCATTTATTTATTTATTTATTTATTTATTTATTTATTAATTAAGGCAGCGAGATGGCAGAATCGTTATCACGCTGGACGAAATACTTAGCGGTATTTCGCCCGTCGCTACGTTGTGAGTTCAAATTCCGCCGAGGTTGACTTCGCCTTTTATCCTTTCAAGGGGTCGATGTGATCGAGTAGATCCACCTCCAAAATTTCAGGCCTTGTACCTATAATAGAAAGGATTATTATTATTATTATAATATTTCAATATTTGGTACATTGAGGTAAATTTCTTCTGCATTACTTGCTATACCTCAGAGTTACTGGGGTGTGTGCAGCATTGTGTGTTCGTTTCTACTGTTGGGAGTGTGCAAACTCTTCCTGGTGCTATATTGTGTTAGCTTTTTTTCCATGTGCAGGAGATGGTTTACTTTTTTTCCGTAGCACCTATAACCCATGGTGGTTTCGTTTAACAAGCTTGTTAGCGGGGTCAGATGATTATTATTATTTTATTCCCATGTCATGATTCATTTCAGAAAGAGAAATGTGTCGCATAAAGTTATGTACACATATGTTGTATTTTTTTAGTTTGAGCTGCACTACCATTTACTTCGCTTTTTAATCCTTCAAAGCTCGATAAACTAGTTTTTAATTTAGCGATGCTGCCCATTATATATTTTGGAAGACTGTAGTTTTGTGGCGATATAAGAAATCATTATTATAGACACTAACACAACGACTGCTACTACAACAACCACTATTGGCAGTACCAATAATACAATTTATTTTTCTAATATATACGAAATCAACCACATTAATCATGTGATTATTCTCAACTATATATGCACTGGTTTAACTACATATGGAACAAAATAGAAGAAAAAAGCTACTCCCTACCCCACCTCAATGTTCAACTATCATCTCCACTCCCACTGTTCAGATGGTCGACAACACATTATTTATTCGGAGACAATATGGTGCATTTAGGGTAGCGATTATGTCAAACTGGGGTAAATTTCTGCTCAACAGAGCAGAAAAATTAAACTGATCACAGCTGCAACGTACAACTAACGGTTAAAGAATGTTGAATATCGATATTTCAACAGAAGAACATAGCAAGAGATGAATATAGTCTGGATAAATTATCTATCTACCTGTTTTGAAAGGATGAGGGAAGGTGTGCGGGTGGAGTTTGAAATCTGAACTATGTGAATTTGGCTTCTTTCCGAGAGTGAATCTTACTACAACCCTGGACATGATGATTACAAAATAAATGCCAAAGTTCTATTAATCAATAAATAATCGATATTCTGTTTTATTCTTTTTTCCCATTCCAGAAATTTCTTTACATTTTTAAAGTATTTGAATTTACTTCTTTAAATGATTAGATATTATTTCAGTTTCTGTTATTATTATTTTCCTTTTTTGTCTAATGTTTTTCTTTCAATCAAAATCAAAATCCTCACAAAGAGGTGAATATATAGCAAAATAAAAGAAGGAACGAAGAAAAGACAGAGGACGCAGGTGGGGTGGAGAGAACGAAGCAACTGTATGTGTACAATTGACTTTCTCAAAACAATGTATAAACAATCGACCGAGTTTGTAGAAAGATTGCATTACTTTATTTTCTTATTCGTTTCATATTTGGTTGTACTGTTTGTTTTTAATTTATTTAGATTTAACTCAAAATATAAGACGAAAACCGACATTTGTTTTAGTTTAGATATTTCCAGTACATTTCCATCTGGCGATCATCAGAATTACCATCTCAGATTGTGCTTCTCCGGCTGAAAGGGAATGGAAATGCACACACACACACACATGCATATATATATATATA
>NC_068982.1:152743483-152744773 GCF_001194135.2 Octopus bimaculoides | reverse complement strand
TGTGTGTGTGTGTGTGTGTGTGTGTGTGTGTGTGTGTGTGTGTGTGTGTGTGTTTGTGTGTGTGTGTGTGTATACACATTCTGTTTAGAAATTTTAAATTGACGTATTTAAAAAGAAAGAACCAGAATAAATGGGAAATATAACTTAACGTTACTTGGTCCTATTGTTCCTCTAATTTGTGCTCTGATCTCATAATTGTAGAAGTTTGGTTGGTTGAAGTCATAAAATGGCTAACTGATGTTATTATTGATTGTTCTTGTTATTGTATTCATCAGAATTCTTTAAATTAGGAATTCGTTTATCTCACTGTTATTAACATATCCTAACAAAGATATTTATTGTTGTCGCTGTTCTTGTTGCTTATATTGGTACAGATATATTTTGTGTTGTTTATGTTGCACTTATTAATGCTTCTTTATTTCTATTGTTGCTTAATCCTAGCTTGCTGCTGATGTTTTATTCCATTTATATTTGTAAATGATATTACTGTTGTTCTCGAGCTTCCGTAATTCGCTTGATGTATACCACTTTTAGCTTAATGTTGCCGTTCCTATAAGTAATTATTGCCTACAATTCATCTTGATATTCAGCCTAATCATATTGGTAATAATTTACTAACCAGATATTGCTTTCCATGCATTTTCCTTTGATAATGCTTCTGTCACTTTCAAATTTTATTTTTAAGGGAAATGTTTCTTTATGGGGAGTGTTTTTCTTGTTTCTTTTGCTCAAGTGGCCTTGTTTGTTCTTTTTATGTTCTTTATTATATTCACTGTGGGTATTTGTTTGATATGATAACATTTATTTAACTTGGCAACATTAAATGTTTCATGGATGGCGTTGTTTTACTGCACAAGTCGTTTATTTTTATTGAAAACAATGCCGTTGCTGATTGTATTTCATTTACTAACATTTTAATTTTATTTAACTAGATATAGAAATTTATAATGTTAGGGTCCTTATGCATTTAATTCCACATCGAGTCACCGCTTCATCGGCTATCTTCCTATGAATCAGCAAAAGTTGTTTTATATTTAGCAAAATTCAACTTTACCTCACTTTTTGTGGGTTAATACAAAATACCAATTGAGCACTGGAGTCGATGTAATAGATAAACCTCTTGTCTGAAATTGTTAGCCTTGTGCCAAAATCTGAAACTAATACTAGTCAAAATTGAATTTAACCACTTTAGTTGTGTTTCTACCTATTTGTCTACAGTGAGAAATTTTCCCCATCAAAGAATAGAGTGAATGTCTTTCTTACGGGTTCGAATATGCGTAAGTTTGTATA
>NC_068982.1:152742457-152743363 GCF_001194135.2 Octopus bimaculoides | reverse complement strand
ATATATATATATATATATATATATAAACTGATATTTATATGGTTACAATTATATAGTTTTTTCTCTTCTTAAGTTTAGTTTACCCCGGCCCTCCTTGTGAAACGAACTCCCACTCATAAGCAATTTTGTCATACACTTGCATACACATCACGTTGGTCTTACTATTTCATTTGCTTTCCCAACATCTCCTTTCTTTCACATTCATTTTTCGCTCTTACCACGTTGCTTACACGCTTTCTTACCACCAACCAACGCTTACACACACACACTATCACCGCACAACCCCATTAACCTACGCCACTGTACACATCTACACGCATAAAAGCACTACACTGAGCCACTCAGTTATGATATCCAGACATGGATACACTCCCATAATTTCCTATATACAACTGTTCTTTCCTCCTTTCTTAACTTCCCTCATAGAGCAGCATGTCTTTCTTTTGTCTTTCTAAATGATTATCTGTCTTTCTCTCTCATACTTTTGTCTTATTCTTCTATCGACCGCAACGTTGAAGCGCTTTCTCTTTCCATCAAAGTGTTAAAATGGTGTCTTGTTTGCTCGACCTTGCTCCTTAGCCGTGATACTTTTTCTTCTGTATTCACCTCATATATATTATATTTGTACATATATATATATATTGGCTTCAAATTTTGGTATATAGCCAACTTCTTCGCGGGAGGCAGCAAGTCGATTATAACAACCCCAGTGCTCCATAGATACTTATTTTATTGTCTCCAAAAGGATGAAAGGCAAAAGTCGAGCTCGGCGGAATTTGAGCTTGGAATATGACAGACGAAATGCTGTTAAACATTTTGCCTGGCGTTCAAACGATTCTGCAAGCGTACAACGATTGTATACAAGCAGTATTCCACAACACTCCACCTGTATCTAACTGGTCTACC
>NC_068982.1:152740715-152741965 GCF_001194135.2 Octopus bimaculoides | reverse complement strand
ACTCCATACACTCCCATTTATTTCCTTCGCAAAAACCACAAGCACAAAAACCCTGCCCCCACCCCCACAATCGTCTTCGCCTGTAAGTGCCCCACGCAGTTGATCTCGAAATAATTCGACCGTGTCCTGGCCCCTCCAGTGGCTTCCCTCCCCTCCCACATCCACGACACCAATCATGCTCTCCGTCTTTTCAACTCTTTCTCCTCCTTCCTGGCCCCCCCTAGACTTCTCTTCACTCTTGATACCAAGAGTCTATATACAGTAATCCCACACAACGAAGGACTACTTGTCCTCAAACACTTCCTAGACCTTCGACCCAATCCCCAACTTGACAAATCCACATTTCTTCCTCCGGCTGAACTTGTTCTCTCCCTCAACTGCTTCTCGTTCGCGAGGAAATTTTATCAAGATTCCTCGGGAGTGGTCATGGGAACAAGAATGGACCCCCAACTATTCGAACCTATTCGTTGGCTACGTTGAAGCCCAAATATTTTCACGATTCACTGGTCCCACTCCCGGACGATACGGTAGTTATATTGATGACTGTATCGGTGCGACCTCGCTCTCCCACGAACATCTAGACTCCTTCCTCTTTTTTATCCACTCCTTCCATCCTGCCTTCGAATTCTCCTGCACTATTTCCAACACTTCCGTCGCCTTTCTCGACATTTCGGTTAACATACATCACTCCGCTCTCACTACCTCCGTGCACTACAAACACACCGACTCACACTTATACCTTGCATCTCCTGCTCTGTCTGCCCTTCTCTGTACATCGGGTACACGGGACGCCGCTTGGCTGACCGGTTCGCAGAGCACCTTTGAAACATTAGACTGGGAAATGACACCCCGGCCTCGCGCCATTTCCGCTTTACCAGTCATTCATTACAACAACTGTCAGTGTTTAGATTGTCTTTGTTCAGGGGCCATCCAGACTCCCACTTTCACCGAAAACAGGAATTAATCTTCTCTCTTCGCTCCTTTGCGCCACATCTGACTTCTCTCTCCTCTCTTCATCCGACACCTACTTCCTCTCTTCATTCCTACCCACCTATCCTCTCCTCTCCTGTCTTGCCCTGACACTTCCTCTCGTCACTACTACCCATGTTGTCCCTTCATCGAAACCTCCTCCATCCACACCCAACACCCACCCCTAACCTTCCACCTCTACCTCTTCCACCACATCCTCACCCCACCCCCACATCCTCACACAAAACCCGCACTCACTCTCTCATCCCCACACACCCCAC
>NC_068982.1:152739251-152740199 GCF_001194135.2 Octopus bimaculoides | reverse complement strand
ATATATATATCAGGGAATACGTGGTAAATAGGCACTCTGAGCTGCTCGTTATATCATGTAAACATTAAAGCAAAACATCGTTTCTGGAATTTGAAAACAACATTTTGAGTCGAAATAAGATCAACCGCCGTTAACACATTACGAAACAAGGAAGGAACACAAACAAATAAACAAAGCGACCAATATTTAGGATGCTATACACCAAACCACCAGAAATAATTAAAAAGTCACCCTAAGAAAGCATCATTTATCAATTCAGTCAATAAACCGCAACAACTGATGGTAGAAGTGGCAGTAACAGATGACCTATATCAGATGACTTCAGTATTCATTGAAGAGAACCATGCCTTAAATGAGATCAAGCAAAAGAATATACTACCCATATTTGAAATTTGCTGAGTGAATAGCAAAATAAGTTCGATATCACCACACACACCTCAATCTCTGTATAACTACCAATCCTTCTTCTCTTTCCATCGCCATCTTCTCCTCCCCAATAATATACACAGAAATACCCACATAATTCAGTTATGGTCAGAAAGTTAAGCATCCCTCTATTGTACACGTATTAATATTATATCGTCTGCAGAAATGAATCCATGAAGATGATCAACTTGATGCCCACGGATACTAAGGAATAGACTGTAATCATCTCAGGAATATGAACTTTGATGTTAAGAGACATGTGATATGTGGAAACACGCGTAACGACGCATTAAATGTTTATAAATTCCATCCAAGGGTTTTTGTTATTAGTATTATGATTATCCTACATTATATCGGTACAATCGGTACAATTCGATGCAACCCAAAAAGGTGGCCAGCATAACGGAATAGGAAATTTATTTGCATATTCAAGACGTTTCGTGTAAACAAATTTAAAATAGAAATACAGTGTATGTGTGCATATATATATATATTATTCTTCTATTCTTATATATATATATA
>NC_068982.1:152735387-152738644 GCF_001194135.2 Octopus bimaculoides | reverse complement strand
TATATATATATATATATATATATATATATATATATATATATATCATGAACGTGTAATCAGTCATCCAAGAATCGTGAATGTTAAGGCAGAGTCGCATCTCCCCAAAATTTACTTCTAAATAAAATCTATTACGCTATGGTAAATTATATAGAGCTATTCCATATAAGGCAACTATATATATATATATCACCAAGCAATTATACACTTGCACACATACATATGCACACGCACACCCACACAGACACACACAGGCACATACACGTAAATGTGTATATGTGTGTGTGTGTGTGTGTGTGTGTGTGTGTGTGTAAAGTGAAAGAGAGAAGCAGTTGTCTGTTCTTGTGTGTGTTTCTGTGTTGACTTTCTGTGATGTATTCGATAGCATCTACGATAATTAAATACATATGTGAATATGTGGTTTTTATTAATGAGCACTATGATATTGGGTTAACTATCGTTTTAATAAAATTGAAATCAATATCAATTCCAATTGATTTTCATATCCACACTTGAAAGGAATCCAGAAAATAATGGTACTAAAAATATTTTGATAATAGAATTCAAATCCTTTATGTATTTTTGAAGGCATTTTTGATCAATATATACCTTACATAAACAATTAGTGAATACCTTCTCATTAACTATTATAGTAATTTCGAAAGAACATTCAAATATTTCTCGGTTTCATTTTTGCATATAGAAGCATTAATTCTTTTATATATATGTGTGTGTGTGTGTGTGTGTGTGTGTGTGTGTGTGTGTGTGTGTGTGTGTGTGTGTGTGTGTGTGTGTGTGTGTGTGTGTGTATAGTAGATGAATTTCTGGTTCTATTCTTAGATACGGAGATGAAATCAATTCATTCATCAACTTATAATGTCATATATCTGGTTTTACTTGTTAAGTTATCTCATCCTTTTCATTTCTTTTGAGTTTAATTTGTATATTAGCCAAGAAGCACATGCAATTTTTGTTATTGACTGAAAATTAATTTCTCCCTAGACAGGTTTCCTAGAATAACAGTTCTATGTTCTCCCATGTTACTTCTTTCTTCATTTGTATATTCTCATGTAAAACATGTATCTGAAAAACTGTAACGATATACGTGAAAAATATCCGCTATGTACATTGGTTGGAATATTGTTTCAAATTTTAGCACAAGGTCAGAAAGTACGGAGTAGGTAGTGAGTTGATTTCATCGATCCCAGTGCTCAACTGGTACTTATTTTATCGACTCGGAAAGGATGAAAGGTAATGTTGACCTCGCCGGACTTTGAACTCCGAACGTAAAGACTGACTTAATTTCGCTTAGCTCAGGGTGCTAACGATTCTGCCAACACGCCATCTTACATTGATTAGAAAACTGAAGGTTAGTATGTAGCAGCAAAAAGTTTCTCGGAAATAGTGACAAAAGATAGATTATCACAATTTCTGTTGAAAATTGTAATAAATGAGAGAATAAGGTTTGAGTTTTCAAGGAATGTGAAAGTTCTAAGAGAAGTTGCTAGAAACAATTAGAACTTGTATGTAAATTAATTACTTTTGAACTAATTGTTCTTTGTGACGATAAGTGATAATTGTGTAATTTAGATTATGGAGTTGATGTTTTTTTTTATGCGGATTTGCTTTATAGTAAATGTTTTAAGTGACCAATTATTGTTTCTGCCTCAATAATTTATGAGGTTATAAATTAACGAATAAGTTGGGGAAACTGTTATTCCATGAAGATGATTAAGCCATATATAAGAGTCACGCGGTGCTAATTCGGAAATAAGACATAAGGAAAAAGCAGATAAAATAAATCGTAAGTTTTTAGTGAGGAGATTTTTTTTACTTTAAGGCTAAAACCAACCTTCTGATATCAATAAAGACAGCTTCGGAGATTTCTTGAACTGAATCAAACAAGTAATGTAGGAATAGCAAAACTAGGTGTCAGCTATTGCGAAAAAGGCATTTTCTTTAAATAATCCAGCTAAAAATCATTTCGAGTACCTTTTCGACTGGGAATGTTCATATAAAATGTCAGATACTTTTAATTTATCATCTAAATATTTGTCCAAACGAAAGTGCAGGTACTCGATCAACAATGTTTTTATATGATTAGATTTATCATCTGAGTGAAACGGTATTTTCCCAGCTGAAAATATCAATTTCATACGCTTGATTATTGACTACTAAGTGATACAATTTTGGATAAAAGATCGATCGATTTGTAATATGTATTTATACAAAATCTCAAATATCCCCAATAGCCTTCCTTCTGCAACGTTTCAGAAGAGTATTTCTGATGAATTACTATAGCTGAACTACTTCACGTATTGAACTTTTGTTCCAAATCTTACGGAATTGTACTCATGTTTGTAAGTAGTTCTGGATTAAGTAGAAAGGAGTGAATCAAATGTTAAACATCACAATATAAAATTCGTACAGATTGAATTAGAAATCAAGTATATCCTTCTGGGAGCTTTTCAGTTTCACTTACATAAGAATGAATAAAATTATTTGAGATAACTTGATATGAATCCGAAATATTCTCTTCTAGATATAATTCAATGTATACAAAGTATTTTTGAATATATTAAAGAAACATTCAAAACTAAAACTTTAATTTAAAGTACGTCGAATTCTTTGGGCCGTCATTGAGATATATTGCGGTATAAGATTTCACAATAATGGAAGTCAGAATGGTTTTTTTCCTTAGGTACATAGTAATTGATCGCATTTTGCAGAGAGATTCTAAATATATCGGATGTAAGTTTCAAAAGAAGACAAACAGAATTAGTAGCAAAGACATAACGATACAAAAGAGAGATATATGTAGGTTTGTGTATGCGTACCTGTTGAATGCCATAAGAAAAGGAATATTTTTTATTGAAGCATGGCATATTTGGTCCCTCGATAAGGATATCCTTTACTTATATAAATACATCAGTATGTGTGTGTGTGTGTATGTGTGCGTGCGTTTGGGTTAAAGAGTGAGTGAGTGAGTGAGTGTGTGAGACACAGCAGGCTGTCTAGGGAAATGAGTTTTGGTGTCATGCTTTTTTAATTTTCTAATTAAATTCATAAGGCGTTTAATAGACGAAAAGCCAATGATATATATATGTGTGTGTGTGTGTGTGTGTATATATATATATGTATATATATATATATATGTATATGCATGTATATATGTATGTATGCATGTATGTATATATGTACTTATGAATATATACATATGTATGTACATATATGTGCATATACGTATGTATACAGATATA
>NC_068982.1:152731482-152735037 GCF_001194135.2 Octopus bimaculoides | reverse complement strand
TATATATATATATGTATATAATATTCTATAATTATTTGCATAATAATAACAATGGATCGGCTATACGCCTCACCACTCACCAATAGATGCCAAAGCTCCTATTACCACCTTAAACGCACTATATTGTAGGCGAACAAAAGCAAAATAATGAATCTACAATTTTAGGTTAACCGCCTACAAGATTCTGTTTCATGCTAAATATTTACCGTGCACGGTATTCCATTGCATAAATTTACGAATATCTCAAAATATTCATGCGAGCAGTGACATCGCATAACCAATATCAATCCACATTCGCAAAGCAAAATTCACATATTTTTTATACCGACGTGTATATACTCATGTATATATCTATATATACATACATGCGTATATATTTAACAATCGATAGATAGATAATTAACAATCGATTGATAGATAGATAGATAGATAGATAGATAGATAGATAGATAGATAGATAGATAGATAGATAGATAAACTGAATTGCGAATTGAAAGCAGTGCTTGTTTTGTAAACATTATCAATTGCACATTCTCAATGGTTTTAAAACGCCTGAAAGTTATGGAAAAGCGAAACAACTCGCCATTCAGGTGTGATGGATACCGATATTTCACCACTTCAATGGGCTTATCAATATCACGTGCATGAATCGGAACGGTGTCGAACTAAATTGCTCGTCACTGACTATATGCAAATAATGCAAGAGCCATTTGTTCGTATGCCACGCCGACGAATACGTAAAACTATATCCAATTACTAATTAAAATCAGCGCTAATGTTATGATTATCGACAGCACAAACACAATATATGCTTTGCTTGTTCGTCGGTTTGCTGCAGAGTAGCATTTGGGGGACGACTACCTTACAGCAATGGGTGTTAAAGCACTTAAAACGCATAGACAAGGGAGGCAAAAATGGCGACATATCAATAACCTTCACTCCTGAATCGAAATGGAGGCGTATTGTATGTATCATTCTTAAAATATATGCAAATCTGACAGACAATCTTCTGGCTACCTTCATTCAGTGATGTTTCAATTGATAACAATGTATTTATTACACAACCCAGTCGCTATTCAAAATATCAGTGAATTTATTCTTCACTCTTTCCTAGACATCGGAAACGGCAAGTTTCGCCTAGGCCTATGGCTGAGAATACGCGTTGTTAAAAAGACTTAAATAGGCCAAAAGTTATCCGGCGTTCCAGCTAGCCGTTCCCGTGGCAAGTGAATATACATTAAGATACATCGAACACTGTTTTCATTTAATACTATTTGAATTGCATACACCGGAGAGACACACCAACCCACATGCACATACTCACACACACACACACACACACACACACACACACACACACACCGCTGGCCTTTTCGTCTGCCAAAAACCTTGCACCATATAATATAATATATAAATACGTGTGTGTTTTTATTCATGTATATATATATATATATATATATATATAGCAGTTTGTAAACAAATACCCCTAGTATATATCAATAGAAGTTTCAAATAGAATAACCAAAAATTTGGATGAGAAAACCGCTTATAAGGCACTTCATAGCGTTCACTGGAATAAAAAAAAAAGTAAAAAGTGATAAAAATAAAATTCGTATTGAAATTAAAACGGAATACCGTAATATATTTTGTCGCACACCTTAACGATTCACGACTCTGCCTATTCACTATTCACCTGGCTCAAATTTGTTTTGCAATCTTCCATAATCGATTAAATAAATAAAATGTAATTACTTGACTTCATATAACCGATACTTTTCCCACCAGATTTATGTCTTATCGCAAAATTAGAAAATTCTATTCTAGAAATATCATTTCTAATGAATAGTCATTGCTCAGTCAGTGCAATTCTCTGTGTCTTGGGCATTTATGATGCTACATTTTGGTGTTATATTGTATATAACATTGTAAGACCTTTCCGAAATATTTGTAAAAATTTTTGCAGTGTGTTTTATGCATGATATATAAATGTATAACTGCATTAATTAATCCCAATGCACCTATTTCTAAGGGTATGTTTCTGTGTTCAATCCCCACATTCTAGTTGCTTCTATTTAAACATCTTTAAGCATCTCCATTTCTGTTCGAGAATATTGTTGTCTATTGGGCACAGCAGTTAAGTATAATATCAATTCTTTATCAGCTGACCATAATATTTCAATGATTTTCCTTCATTTATCTGTCTCTATGAACTGGTACACTCTAGATATTAGTAAGTTTGTTTATATATGGGAAATATTAGTGGAACATGTTTATTACTTCTCATTTCTGGTGGTATTTCACAATTTCCAGTGCATGAAGCTTCAGCCCTGTCATGTCAGTATATCAACACTTAAATTTGGCTGAGACTTGTCAGCTTGAAACAACATATTATTTTATGTCTGCTGTTTTATGTATATGTTTGATAGTTCTTATTAGGAAAATTTCAAATTAGTTCTCATGAAGAAGAAATAATTTCTGCTGTGAGATTATATATATAGCATCATTTTTCAAGCGTATTTTAATGATAGTGACTGATATATTTGATATAGGACTCTAACGTATTACTGATATTTAACTGGGCCTTATTCCAAGTTAGAATTGAAAGTAAAGCCGTTTCTTTGTGACGTTTTAACATAGACTTATAGCGCCATGACGAACGCGTGATTTAAATCATTTCCTTCTAAAATCTATTTACTAATCCGTTATTGTAAATACTTCTAAATTCAATGAGTTGTAAAGAATCTTTATTTCTTTTCATCCGAGACGGCGAACTATCTTCAAATGAGAACCGAAACCGGCACGCGAACTGGGAGTTTTATCTTCTTCAAGTAACTGTTATCAATATAAAGTGAAAGCAGTTATTAAAGGATACTCCCAATCAAGCGTAATAATTATTACACGATTAAAGTGAGCGGGACACGATAATCATTATCTTGATGTCTAAAGCTAACAAACAAAATAGGTAAATAACAATAAATTGAAGAGGGGAGATGACGAAAGTTGTGTTTAAAGCTCAGAGCACAAAAGAAAGACTTCAGTCGTTGGTGTTTCATATTGTTCTATATTCTATTATTTCAACATTAGCGATGTTTCCACTACTAAGACTGTCAACAAAGCACCGTTCAAAGGATTGTTCTGTGACATGCCTACTCATGTTATCCGTTGACGGACTTGATTCTAGTCAACACGCTCGAACATGTATGTATGCTCTATATCGTTTTATTGATGTGTGCGTTAATAGAGAAATTACAAACATGTCGAATAACAAGCTGTTTTGCTCGGCTCTACCGATTTTAGCTCTTTCCGCTGTTGTTGTCAGTTTACTTTTAAAAACACGATAAAAAAAAATATTAGTATATCTTGACACACATCTGCATATATATGTATTTATGCTTCGTTACATGTGCCTGTGTACATGTGTGTGTATGTGTGTGTGTATGTGTGTATGCGTGTGTACGTGTGTTTTTGTTAGTATGTGTATATATATATGTTCATGTTTATAGATAGACTTAAAGATACATTTTCAGATATTTGATCAGCACGAAGCTGCTGGAT
>NC_068982.1:152727899-152731472 GCF_001194135.2 Octopus bimaculoides | reverse complement strand
TGTGTGTGTGTGTGTGTGTGTGTGTGTGTGTGTGTGTGTGTGTGTGTGTGTGTGTGTGTGTGTGTGTGTGTGTGTGTGTCCGGTAGCGACATAACAGCCGAATTTCAATCTCAATGGTATATAAAGTTTCAGTGTCCATGAAATTCTGCCTATCGTTGACACTGAGATTGGGCTGTTGTGTCGCTACCACACGTCTGTCGCTGAGGAACCCGAAACAGAGCAAACTCACGTCATCTGGCAGTTCTAACGGCTGTAGCAAACAATTCTAATCTGTTAAAGATATAAATACAAGTGATTTTCTGCATCATGAATCCATATGAGAAGTCCTCTTGATGTAAATAATGCAGTACTCGGTGCTCTAACAAAACATCAACATTCAATTGAATATAGCAAAATGCATGCACCTAATAATCAATATATTTATTATAATAGTCATTTCATGTTGCCTACGCGCGTTTCGGTTTATTACTTAAATCCATATTTATGCAATTAAATTGCTTTATGAATTTGAAAAAGTAAAATCTATCATCAGAGCAAAAATCGACAATTATTTTTCACACATCCTAACGGATGGATAGTTCATTCCAATTGAATTGTAGCATGTGCGTCTTGGATTCTGTTCTAAAAATGGCTAGAGGTTGATTCTGATCTCACTGGACAAGAGATAGGAATAGTCCAGAAGGACTAGGTTATGTTACTATTCACCCTTTTTTTGGTGCTTATTTTTAACTAAAATCATTTAAATATAAGGGAAGTATATTTTATTTTAAGAACCTACGTATTATTGTATCATTCATACAGTGCTTATTTTAATTAAAGTCATTTAAGTTCAATAAATATTTTTTTTTAATTCTATGACGAAAGTCCCCTTCCCCTCTTATTATTAGTATAATTTATTTATAATTGATAAAGGAAACGGAAGATGTAACTATTCGCCGGTTACAACCACAAACTTAATCCTAGCTTTGTCAGTGTACCAATGTACAACTAGCTACAACAAAAAACCAAGGAGACCTCAGTATATCTAGTGGAATATCTTTCTCTACACCAAGTTCTTGACATGACACAGCCTGCACTGGATGATGCAGCACAACTAGATGCACAATATCATACTTCTATGGGACAGATGCAGAATGGGTCGAAACGATTGTCATGCTGAATAAAGATTCGTACTAAATCTAATTATAAACTCAACAAACACTGCGAATTTCCTGGTGTAGATCCAGAGAGATGGCGAGAGAGAGAGGGAGAGAAAGAGAGACGGGGAGAGAAAGAAAGAGAGAGAGGGAGAGAAAGAGAGAGAGGGAGAGAGAGAAAGAGAGACGGGGAGAGAAAGAAAGAGAGAGAGGGAGAGAAAGAGAGAGAGGTCAGGAGTACGTCAGTGACATTTCTTTTGAAATGACTATCACTATCAAGGAGAAAGCTTACTAATATCTCGTCAATTTTATATGAATTCGAGCTGTAGTATAAAACACTTCAAATTTCAAATTCATCAGCTGGTGTGAAGAGATACTGAAAATAAATGTCATTCTGGTAAGAGTACATGTGTTAGATGTACAAGTGACGGCATGTATAAGAGTAAAGTTAAATAGTGGCGACAGAAATAGACAGGCAAACGGTGGAATAAACAATATTGGTTTCAAACTTTGGGACACGACTACTAATTTTATGGGAGGGGTAAAGTCGATTATATCGACCCTTGTCCTCAGCTGGCATTTATTTTATTAACCCAAAAAGGGAATTTGAACTTATAAAGTAAAGACGGATGAAATGCAGTAAGGGATCTATCTTGCCAGGCGTGCTAACGATTCTGCCAGCTCGCAACCTTAGTGAATTGATATTCAAAATATCAAGTGTTTAAAGGACATTGTTTATATGCAAGTACTTGTTGGCACTCCGTCGCTTACGACGTCGAGGGTTCCAGCTGATCCGATCAACGGAACAGCCTGTTCGTGAAATTAACGTGCAAGTGGCTGAGCACTCCACAGACACGTGTACCCTTAACGTAGTTCCCGGGGATATTCAGCGTGACACAGTGTGACAAGGCTGACCCTTTGAATTACAGGTACAACAGAAACAGGAAGTAAGAGTGAGAGAAAGTTGTGGTGAAAGAGTACAGCAGGGTTCGCCACCATCCCCTGCCGGAGCCACGTGGAGCTTTAGGTATTTTCGCTCAATAAACACTCACAACGCTCGGTCAGGGAATCGAAACCGCGATCCTATGACCGCGATTCCGCTGCCCTACCACTGGGCCATTACGCCTCCATGCAAGTACAAATTCCAATCTAAACCACAGATCCGACTCAGAGTTGGGTTCTTCGTGCGGCGTAAATATAAAAAGTAAACACATATGACGTTTAACATATTACGACTGTTGTTTCGGTAGAATTTTATTTATTTAGTGCAGTCATAAAAGATCACATCATACTATATAATCAGGTAAAATTTTAAACAAATAAGATTTCAAACAGTTAAGACATTAATCATCGACTCGGTGTTAGCCAACATTCTCTGGAGTAGTAATGTATCTAAGTCTTACATTCGAATACATAGTTGTATAAGAAAATGTGGATTAAAACAGGCAAATAACAAAGGGATCATGAAAATATACAATCTGAATTCATTTATCTAAACTAGTTTATTTCTTTTTTTAATGACACTGAATAATCTAAGAAATGTATAAACATAGTGGTGCCAGTCCTGAAAAACTAAGCAGGTTTATTCTCAGTTAAAGAGCACGTGTCAAGTGGTTCACCGACCATTAACATCAAACGTCAATCATCAGTCTTCACTCATTCCTATATATAAGTACGTACACTGGAAACACACACACACACGCACGCACGCACGCACACACACACACACACACACACACACACACACTCACACACACACACACACATATATATATATCTATATATATATATGTATGTATATATATATATATATATATATGCATGTACATGGCGCAGGTGTAGCTGTGTGACTAGAAGTTTACTTCCCAACTGCATGGGTGTCTTCTACCAGAGCAACGGACCGACCAAAGCCCTTAAGTAGGTTTGGAAGAGGAAAACTGAAAGAAGCCCGTCATATATATAACTCCACGTATGTGAGAGTCTATGTCTTGGCAACCGATGTTAGTATATTTCCGACTACATGACTTAACTTTTTGGCAAAAGAGACAAATAGTATAAGTATTAGCCTTAAACCAGAATAAGTACTGGTGTCGACTCGTTCGACCAAAATACTTAAGTCGGTGCACTTAAGTCAGATGACAGAAATAAGTTAAAGAAGGCGACGAGCTGGCAGAAGCGTTAGCAAGCCGGGCGAAATGTTTAGCGATATTTCGTCTGTCTTTACGTTCTGAGTTCAAACTCTGCCGTGGTCGACTTTGCCTTTCATCCATTCGGGGTCGATAAATTAAGTACTAGATGTGTACTGGGTCGATCTAATCGACTGGCCCCTCCCCAAAAATTTCGGACTCTTGTACCTAGAGTAGAAAAGAAAAGAAATAAGTTAAAGATAAAAGATATGTTTATATATATATATATATATATATATATATATATATAT
>NC_068982.1:152726251-152727859 GCF_001194135.2 Octopus bimaculoides | reverse complement strand
GTTAAGTTTGAAAACGGAGAGATCTAATGGATGCAAATCAATTAACATCTTCACCTACAAATGTTTCATTTCGATTCCAAGTTAAGCTACAAAACATATATACATATGTAATCTTGTATTTCAAAATATCTTGGGTAGAAAATCATGAGAGCATGTAAAGGGCAATACAAGAATTATTTTATGATCTGTTGGAATACTCCAAAATACTAAGAATATATAAGCATGTTTATTACATATGTATATTGTTGTGTGCAACGTATGCATTAAAATTATTACTTCAATTTTTAGCTCAATAAAAATAATAATAATAATAATAATAATAATAATAATGAATAATGAGTTACAGCATAAAAGAATTTTTAAAATAATTAAAAAAATAAAATAAAAGTGAAATAGATATGTGTGTGTCTGTGTGTGTGTGTGTGGTTACATCTTTTGATACCTGGGAGTAAAGCTAAGATTGCTAGATACTGCATCATTTAATGTTTAGTCAGTCAAGCACCTGAATACAGTAAAATATGTTGAAATATACATATATGCAGATTCGTGTTGAAATTTTAATAATAAATTTCAGTTTTCTTCGTCATCTGAATTTTTCTTTCTCATCCTTCATTCTTAATCTATCAACTTTCCTCTATCACGCATTTGTTCAAAGAACAATTATATTCAGAATAGAATAGTGCGAAAATTTGAAACAAACAAAAAAAAGATAATAATAATGATGTTCTAACACCAGACGCTGCTTCGTGAAGTTGAAGCTTAAGCGCAGATGTAGTAGTATTTATGAAGATAGCATAAATTTCCATTCTGAAATTAATTTGAATACTTGGCAACAGAAAGACCAAAGCACAAGTACTTTTTTAAATATATTTTATTCGTCTTTATTGAATGTCAACGTACAACTATTCATACATTTTCTAATTAATATCCAGATATATTTGGGACTTAAAATTGTGTGTGCGAATAGTGTAGTGTAGATGTGTGCATGTTTCTGTATGTGTCAAAGGGAATCTGCGTAGCATCTGTCTGTACGCATGTGTACGCCTGTGATTGCCCTCTACGTATATCTATTTCTATGAATGCAAACAGTGTACTGAGAGAAATAGAATAATGAATATCATAATTTATATATGCATGTATGTATATATATATATATGTGTGTGTGTGTGTGTGTGTGTGTGTGTGCGTGTGTGTAGGTATATATATATATTTATATATAGTAGACTTACTTGTAAAATAGGACGTGTGCGTTCAATAATGTAATAATACAAAGAATATATATACATGTATACACACATATATGTACATACTTACATCTACATGTGTATATACATGCATATCAGGGTACAGGACGTTAGAACGATAAACTACAGACATCTAGACGTTTCGAATCTTCGAAACGTCTAGATAGAATAGAGACAGCTGATGAAGGGATATTCCAAGGGGCTTTCCGTTTTCCTATGTGTTCTTTCCGTTGTCTGTAGTTTATTGTTCTAACGTCCTGTACCCTGATATGCACGTATATACACATGTAGATGTAAGTATGTACATATATGTGTGTATACATGTATATATATTCTTTGTATTATTACATTATTGAACGCACAC
>NC_068982.1:152725019-152726087 GCF_001194135.2 Octopus bimaculoides | reverse complement strand
ATATAAATATACACATACATACATACACACATATGTGTGTGTGTGTATATATATACATATATGTATATACAGTTGAATAAAATTTGGGTAAACTTTTTGTAGTACGCTATAAAAATCTCGTCAACAGATACTGGGTACCAAAGGTTATACAGTAAGAATTGTCTCACTGGATATACACCTGGAGAACAAAGAAGGAGGGATTCATCGAGGATCATGAAATAGAATGGTAAATCCATGGCTCCTAGGATATGAAAATAGAGGAGCAAAGAACAAATAATCTATAGATAAGCCTTCTACAATGAGAATAAAACTAAAGGTGTGTGTGTCTCACGTGAGAACACCACAATTTTAAAATGTGGACGTTAACTCAAGACGAATCAAAAGAGTAGATTGAGATAAACTAAACGACAATGCAGTCCAATTGGGAAATAGCAGCGGCAGAGAAAGAGATATCGAGATGGAATTACTAATATCAGAGAGAAACACTGGAAAAGAAATACGAGGAAGAGAAGGAAATGATCGAATGAATAGGGATAAAAGAAAAGAGAGCGATAAACAATAACGAACGAGAGTTAGAGGAAAGAAAAGGAATAAAATAAAGTATTTTTAATAAAATAACGAATAATGGCAGGAAATCGTGCTTGTGTCTGTGTGGCAAATAAATGCGGTTAAACAAGAACACGAGAATGAAGGTAGAAAAAGGGAAAACAGGAATTTGATTTCCGTCAGCTCCGTAAATTAAGGAATATGCAGTTTAAGCAGTATGGATAATCCTGCTTCGCACTGCTAGAACTTTCGTGATTATTCACTCGGTTTCTATGAGTCAAAAACAAACGAAGGAAATATAGCAAACTATTTCCTGATTCGTGAAAGACGACAGTGAAAAGGTGACAAATAGATGAGAGATATATATTAAGTGGTTAAATGGGAGTATAGAAGAGGAAGCGGTATGGTAAATCCGAAGAGATTACCACAAGAAAAACGTGACGAAAACGGATAAATGAAATGGAATAAAATATATTTAAAATCTCTCTCTCTCTCTCTTTCTCTCTCTCTCTCTCTCCCTCT
>NC_068982.1:152722352-152724530 GCF_001194135.2 Octopus bimaculoides | reverse complement strand
ATATATGTATATATATATATATATATATATAACAATAGCAGCGTGGAAGGTGTTTATAAGCCATTTAAGAAACACTCAAAAACCGTTAGATTCACTTCAACATTTAAACACCTTCCACGCTGCAATTGTTTTCGTTCCAGCACACGATCTCAGATCAGGTCGCTTGCTATGCAAGTATATCTCCGTAATATATAGATAGATAGATAGATAGATAGATAGATAGATAGATAGATAGACAGACAGATAGATAGATAGACAGACAGATAGATAGATAGATAGATAGATAGATAGATAGATAGATAGATAGATAGATAGATAGATAGTGTACTGTTCTGTGATGGTAAGTTCAAGATAGTTCTCCATCTGGTGTGGGATAAATATTATTTAATAAACACAGCATATATATTTATGACCTAGTAATAGTTTTATGTGATGAAAAAGTACTCAGACACAATTTTATAGCACGTACGGTGCCTTCACACAATTCTCATTTTCTGCCCGCATGGCACAAGAAGCTAAAGAGGCCCATAGAATCAAAGAAAATACGAGACGAGAAGAAAGTTGCTTTGAAGTGTAGGCAGTTGAAATCACCGGAAGAAATGGCATAAAGGATAAAATGAACAGGAGAATTAGAGTTATGTCCCCTTTGACCATAAAGTCATAAGACTTAATGGATAGGAGCCTAGAGTCTGCGGTACAACTGTTCACTCCGGAGACGGTGATATTTTCCAATTCGTCAGCAGGAATTTTTCCATATGTTTACATCCGCTAAAGATTTCACATCTGGAATTCAGCAGTGTGATGGAATTCTTAGATATGGAAAGGATCTGTGATCTTTCAGCTACGCATAGCTTACATTTTTGTGATCCGTTGATGTGAACTTTTCAACCATTTTCCACTTGACTATGTGTGATATGGAGTTAGACTTCAAAACCCATACGTGGGTAGCCAACTTAGTGGCTTTGCTTTTGTCTCTGTGCCGGAAAGAAGATATGTGGTTAGCATGGCGATTCTTGAGCTCTTCTTTTCGGTTATGTTATCATCTGACGTTGCTGTAACGTCTGCCTCATATATAACGTATTTAATCATGCACCTCTGGTCGAGTAGACAGGTTCCTGTGTCTGGACAGTAACAAATCTCTGAAGGAGGACCTTTGCTACTATTCGCACAAGAAGTGCAAGGATCAAATTTTGACAGCCAATGCGAAGGGGAAGCGCTTCGCGAAGTCCAAGAAGCTCCTGAACAAGTTAAGGCAATCTGTTTAGACGGAAATACTCTGGTTCTCAGATGAAAAGAATTTCTGCCTGAACTAGTTGCATAACACTCAAAACAAGGTGGCTTCCCTACAATCCATATGGTGTCCCATGATGTCTCACGAAGATCAAATTCCTCCTAACTGTGATGGTCTTTGTGTGTATCTCCTGTGAGAGTGACATCATGCCACCCAACATATTTGAACAAGGCTCAATCAAGACAGCTACATGAAGCTGATGGAGACAGTAATCAAACCCTAGCTGGGGAGTTGCCTCCGGAAGGCCATATGTGTGGCAGCAGGATCCGGCTCGTTGCCATACCTCTGGAAAGTGTCAGAATTGGTTGTCAGAGAATTACTACATCACCAGCTCCAAATTCTGACCTCCTTCCGCCCCCCCCCCTATTATAATCCCATCTGGAACACTGTTGAGAAAGGCACATACCGCTCTATCTGCAACACCAATACGGAACTAGTGCTCAAGATCAAGGTGTTTGAAGATTTTCCCAGCGATTTAGTATGGAACGCATTCGTCAAATTTCAAAGTTGTCTTGAAGCCGTTATGGAAGCCGAGGGCGGCTACTTTGAATAAACTGATTTCTCCCATCTTGTTAATACTTTTTATTTTTAATAATCTTACTTTTGGAATCTTTCAAATTAGCCCGAACACTTATATTATATTATATTATATTTATCTTATGATATTTACTTTACTTTATATTATACTCATTTATTGTGCTTTTAATTATTAATTTTTCTATATGTGATAGTGGATTTTCATCGATGAGTTCTTGAAAATTGGTTATTTTCCCTAAAAGTATATATATTTTATATATACTTTATCTATAAGGCTCAATTTAATTTTAATTTTTTATAAATTGATTTTAATTGAGTTTTTTACCTGTAATTTTGGATTTTGTCCCTAA
>NC_068982.1:152719069-152721049 GCF_001194135.2 Octopus bimaculoides | reverse complement strand
ACTGCACACACACACACACACACATATGCACAAATACTTAGATGATGTTGGTAAAAGTTCCAATGAAGGAGCCTTGAATCTATGTTAGAGTCCGGCTTTTTCTCTATGGACAAGAAATACAGAAATGAAACTGATTGATAACATACATACATCAGATAGAGAAAGAGATAGTAGAGGGAGACAGAGAGATAGCTGTGTAGACATACCTGACTAATTTATCCTTTAATTTAACTGGTTTCATTTACATTTTGAAAATAGTCATATATTTTGCTATGAGATTTTTTACTCTAAATTTGTTATTTATTGATGTCTGGCTTTCAGAGAGATTGTATTCTAAACGCCAGGTGAATTTTATGGACGCTAATAAATCAGATGTAATTTAGTCAACATTATAATCTGGTATATTTTCTAGGGCCTATCTACTTTTTTATCATGTGTTTTACCTGCAATTTTATTTTTCTCCCTACCACGTCTTAAATTATAGCTTGAACGAGGAAATATATCTGATGATGCAATTAGAAATTAGCATATTTGTACAATTAGCAACAAACTCTCAACTGACTGTGTATAGTTATATTAGACTAGGTTTCGTTTGCTTCGTTCTTATTCATATTCATTAATTGTCCTCTTTCACTGATTTCAGGCATTGGATTGCAGTCATGGTAGACCTCTGGGCATGCCACTTTTAGATTTTAGTACTTATTTCAGTCTGGTATATACTTTTCAATGGCTATGTCATGAATAACACATACACACACTCACTAATAAACACATATTTTTATAATTATATCCTACATCAAAGTGTCATGCGGTTGACGCTAGACAAACATGCGCATCAGTAAGAACGAAAATTGTTAGTCGTTGTTGAATACAAAAACGTCTATAAGCATTAGAGAATAACGTGATTTACTGGCACATAACTTTATGGGATTCTACGTATATATCATGCAGTTGCGTAATTAGTATTGCTTTGCCATGGCGAGTAAGTTTAATATTTAAAATTATAAAGACATCGCTGGACATGATTTGATTTTATCAGATCTCTCAGAGAAGCATAGGTATCCTTAGATATTGTTATCAATCAATATTTTTGTCCATTGACAAAAATACTATATACTTCTCTATTGCTTCTTAGATTTCTTTAACTGGTTAGCTTAGCTTTTACTGAGAAGCTTGAAGAAGGAAGAAACACAGCAGAAGTTTTAATCACAGTTTTAAAGATCAGAGTCACGATTCTGTAACAACTCTGCCACTTTAACGTCTTTGATATAGTATACTATACTATATTACAGTTTAGTATAGTATAGCCTGTTTATGTATAATGTATATACTGTGTGGCAAGACAGCCTCTTTAGAATATCGGAATGAATTCAGACTCATTTTAAAGCTGAGGGAATCAAATATAAATTAAACAACATTCAACGTATTGTTACAACTACATAAATAAATCTTGTTTAAACAATGTGAACATGATCGTGCATTTTATTTCGCGCATATGATGTATATATGTGGTAGCATATTTGGAGTGGGTATGTATGTGGGTTTTGCTTAACAAGTTTATCTTCATGAATTCAAATGTACTTGAATGCTTACATAAGCAAAATACAAGTTATTCATTGCAGTACCTGCTATAAACATACGGACATGAAATACATTTAAATTACCTCAACACGTTTATGCATTTATTAGTGTGTCTGTGTTCGCCTTGTGTGTATTTGAATGCCTGACAACTGTGGAATGTGTATTTCTGTGTTTGTGCATTTGTGAACGAGTAAGGTGTGTATATGTCTGTGTGTGTTTATGTTTAGCGTATAGGTGTATATATAATTGAGTGTTTGTAAATGTCTTTGCGTAAAGTTGTGTGCGTATTTTAAGAATAAGTACGTTTGTTTCAACGTACGTGATAGTGCGATCGTGTGCATACATTGCTGTATCTGCAATTGTACGTGTATATATATATATATATATATATATATATAT
>NC_068982.1:152717026-152718150 GCF_001194135.2 Octopus bimaculoides | reverse complement strand
TATATATATATATATGTCACACACACATACACACACGCACACATACACACGCACGCACACATACACACGCGCACACACACATGCACACGCACACACAGAGATATACACACAGACACATACACATACAGACACACACATATGTATATATAGGGAAAATGAGGATAAATAGATTTTTTCATTCTAATGGCCAATATATGTAAGTATACGTGTGTGTGTGTGTGTGTGTGTGTGTGTCTGTGTCTGTGTCTGTGTATGTGTGTGTGAGCGTGCGTGCCTTTAGAATTTGTTTGAGGGCATTAGCATAAAATGAATTTTGGTATTTGTATATGTGAGCATGATGGGGTAGAGATTGGATATAGATGTCCTAAATTTGTGATTACCTGTAGGATTTGCCTGTTATTTGACTGCTCATTAAGTTATAAATAATTATAAGAGTGTAAAGTATGTGTAAGTTTATGCCGAAGCGGGATATTAAAGATGATCGAGATTGGATGGTTTCTAGAGAAAGAGAGAACGAACACTAGTGTGTGAAGTGTAAAATATACAGAACAACCTGAGAAGGTCATTGAATTAATTGCTATAAAGATATGAAATAGAAAATATATAGGAGAGAATGTAGACTAAATAAATAAAGTAAATTAGATAATTAAGTAAAAGAAATAGGATGAGATTTATAAATAAAGAAAGTAGATTTAAATATTTATTGTGCTAAACCACATATCTAGAAGGTTGGCCGGAGACTCCTGTTCTGATATTCTTTCCTCTACCTTTCTCTCTAAATGGTGTGCTTGCATGTAAGTACAGGAAAATATATAATAGACGTTCTGTGAAATTATCATATAGCTACTGCCCCAATATAAAGCGTATCATTACACGTGGTCAATACCAAGAACCTTGTCCACTTGACCAACGATGTATGACTAAAGCTATCATATATGAGGCAGAAGTTACTGTAACCCTTAAAAATAATACAACCGGTAAGAAGACCTATATTAGATTATGTGAAGGTGAATTTAAAATCTATCTATCGATCTAGATAGATAGATAGGTAGATAGATAGATAGATAGATAGATAGATAGATAGATAGATAGATAGATAAGAACAGAGTGAGGAAACGAAATGG
>NC_068982.1:152716090-152716811 GCF_001194135.2 Octopus bimaculoides | reverse complement strand
CGATCTAGATAGATAGATAGGTAGATAGATAGATAGATAGATAGATAGATAGATAGATAGATAGATAGATAAGAACAGAGTGAGGAAACGAAATGGAGGACAGTATTGTGTGGAATGAAAAAATAAATAGAAAGACCTGTGCAAGTCAAAAATGTGAGAATCACAAATATAGATGTAAGAGTGAGAACGCTTTACAGATGAAGTAAACAAATAAGGTAAATTGGATAAATAAATGGAACTAATAAAGTGAGAGTATTAAAGAAATTAAGAATAAATAAAACAATGAAGCAAATTAATCGTGAAAAGTCATATCTCTGGCATTTTGGCTGCAGATTCTTGTTGTTCTGAAGAAACTGTCGTTGATGTTGCTTTTGTTATTGTTCTTATTATTCTTTTGCCATCTGTATTTTGTAAATACATACAGAATCGGACAGATAGGTGTTGTGCCGACCCCCCCCCCCCCATGCGAAGAAGTAGGATCTCCCAAGACATATAAATAGAGGTAGTCTGGTCGTGGTAGTTGTGTTCAGTAGCAGTCGAGTAGCAGTCGAGTAGCAGTTGTGTAGCGGTTGAGTAGAGATCATCCTAAGGTGCTAGATAGCAGTAGCGTTGAGACATAACAATAGGTATATGGATAATCAAACGGACAAGACAGACAGACAGACTGATAGATAGATAGATAGATAGATAGATAGATAGATAGATAGATAGATAGATAGAT
>NC_068982.1:152714648-152715393 GCF_001194135.2 Octopus bimaculoides | reverse complement strand
CTGTACGAGTGCGGGCAGAACGGTTTCGTCGCTCTGCCGGCATCTCGGACAGGTCGACCCCGTGTTTCTCGAGCCATGCCTGTAGAGCTTATCCCGAACGGGTAGTGCTTCTCGATAGCACTGCCAGGCCAGGGATCTCTGGAAGTTGTCCATAGGTCCCGGCCCGAAGGTCGTCTTAAACAGGCGGGTCAGGTATTCCTCGTCGACGCCCAGATTCGCCCCGAGATCGTCGTCGTACCTTCCCTCCACTAATCCACTATAGAATACGTTAGTTGTGATGCAGTCGCTCAAGGTTGACCCGGGTTGTTGGAGTTGCTGATAGATACATAGATAGATAGATAGAGATAGATAGATAGATAGATAGATAGATAGATAGATAGATAGATAGATAGATAGATAGATAGATAGAAAAAGTAACAGTAGATAAAGTGCAACAACGTAAGCAGCAAAAAATATGTTCACGGCGTCGACGAATGTTTATTCAGAACAAGTAGAATCTACGTCCAGAGATGTTATTTAGCACGATAAATTTTCCAGCAAATCTTCCATTGATCTCAACTTAATCGTAGAATGAAAAAAGACCAATGTTTCTTAGCTTAGTAACAGTTCCAATTTGTTAGAAACCTAGAAATTCACCAGAGAGAATGCCAGATCATTAGTTTTTAAAGTAAATTAAGTTTTGTTAAAATGCACACACACACACACACACACACACACACACACACACACACACACACACACACAC
>NC_068982.1:152705362-152714203 GCF_001194135.2 Octopus bimaculoides | reverse complement strand
ACACACACACACACACACACACACACACACACACACACACTCATATATATATATATATATATATATATATATGTTTTAAATTTAAAGGAGTAGACCAGGTAAAATGTAATTTACATATGTTTCCTAACTAGCAGAAGCTGATTATACAATTGCTGTGCAACGGACTTTCGTCAATATAGCTAGTCATCAGGCTGAAATTATCTCAGTAAAGTTTACATTGCGGCATGGAAATTCGCAAGTGAGCCACAACAAAATGGTAAGTCCAGATAAAGAGAAAAGTCAATAACAAAGAATAAAAGATGGAAAAAAAATGGAACAAATAAAAATGTTTAGAAGACCAGTGAACGTTTTAGCATAACGTGAGACTCAAAATATGCAGAGAGGTGGTATGGCTTAGAGTCAAAGAGTAGGAAGAAAGGAGAAAGAGGAAGAAAGAAAGAATAAAAAGATTGTTATCTTAATAGGGAAAGGCGAGGTTTTGGGGCAATAAAAACCTTATCAGATTTTAGCTGACAACAAGTATATCGTCGTCACTATTTATATGAGTAAATTGGTATAGGGTCGGTGTCGTTCAGTTCTATAGAACAAAGGCACCAGTACACATGCACGCGTATGTACAGATACACACATGCACACCGCACGTGCACACACACACACACACACACACACACACACACACACATATATATATACGCCCGCCCATGTTTAGCAACATTAGTTGCCAACAGTAAGTTGTATAGAAACTATTAGCTTATCGAAATTCTGTGTAGCTTTGATATGGAAAATAAAGTGTGTAACTCTCGATGCCAATGAATTGTTATTACACCTTATCATATTCTGTCCACTTCTTTCATACTAGCAACCTACTGCTTACAAACTTCCTACATATATATATATGTGATCCCCGGATCATGTGTACGTGTGTGTGTGTGCTTAATATCATTTGGGTAATAACCTTGTTGTGAGCATTTCAAAGACCCTAAACGGTCATCGGCTACCATACTCCATCATAATCAATATTACTGTTCTTACTGAGTATACTTGAGAGCATCCGTTAGTGTATGCAGAATTTATATAAAATTTATAAAACAAGATGCAATGAACAGATTTTTATCATAAATCACAACAACTGATTTGGGGCACTGGTAACAGCGGTTTGTTACAGAGTTTTCCATATCATGCTATGTCATAAATATATAATTAATATTTATATATTATTTATGCAATAATATGATACCGGAAATCAGCAACTAAGAAAAACAATTGATGTATGCATGCATGTATGTTTGTATGTATGTATGTATGTATGCATGTATATACGTACGTACGTATGTATGTATGTATGCCCAGAATGGACGCATGACGAAGTATTTCGCTTCGCAAGAAATACCGGGTTTGATCTCATTGAGTTGAATCTTGGGTGAATGTGAGTTTCTCCGGTGATGAATTGAAACGTACTTTTTTCTACAAAACCGGATTAACGGAAATTCTACTTATTTAAATGTCATAGCTTTAGTTATACACCGTGTCACGTTGATTGTCTGAGAATTTCGTTAAGGGTACACGAGTCTATAAAATGCTTCGCCAATTACACTTTAATTTAGGAACAGGAAATTCAGTGAATCGAACATGAAAGTTTCATCGTCGAACATCGGACATCCACGAACGTACACATGCACACTACACATACACACACACATATACATATATACATCCATACAGGCAGGCATACACACACACGCACACACACATACACACACATACACATATACACATACATAAACACAGACCCTTCCTTCATCCACACATTCTACCAACACACATATCATATAGATACAATAGCATACATCAGTTCACTTGCCAAATACACACATATCACACTATACACATGTGCACTTCACGTTATAAATATCATGCATATATACATACCTTACTTCCTACAGTAACCCACAGATTCATTATCCAAAACAACGCACATATACCCACTTAAACTCTCTCTTTGGCCACTTTTTCTTCTGATTGATTTTAACTTCCTCTCCTAAGAATGTTGTCCAACCGTAGCGGCCCTTGTTATTCTCCTTTATTATACTCTGACATAACCATCGTGTCTGTCCATTGCAAACTAACTCTTTTCTCAAATTGATGTATCCATTGCTATACCCTGTCACATAAAGATACTGAAATAGATTTTTAAAAAGTCATATTATATTGCATATGCGCACACACAAGATAAAACAAAACAAACAACACTGTGAACTCACATATTCCCGACATATAACATCAGTTAATCAGGTACACAGATCAATACACACGTCTTAGTCAAACATCTACGTGGGCATTTTTCAATCAAAACAAAAAAAACTGTACAATACAATACATATTCTCACATATACACACACATGCACCAAGATAGATCTCAGAGGCGAGTTCCTGTATTTTGACTCACATATACACGCATCTACCCATCATCATCATCATCATCAGCAGCAGCAGCAGCATCGTCGACCTCGTCGTTGTCGTCGTCATCATCATAGTCATCAGCAGCAGTATTGCCACCATCTTTGCCATCACAACAAACTTAGTCGTCATCCAGTTCATTGATATCCTTATAACACCATTTTCATTACTTGTTGTGATAGTCTTCTTCATCATCATCATCATCTTCATCATCATCATCTTCATCATCATCATCATCATCATCATCATCACCATCATCATCATCATCATCATCATCATCATCGTTTTCATAATAAATATTATCAGCTTCGTTATGAACTTCAATGACGATATTGTCATCAACATATTATGATCATTATCAACTCTAACAGCATCATTATAATTATCATCATGACCCAACACTTCCGCTTCGTCATCATCATTATTGTAACCATCATCATCATCACCATCATCATCATCGTCGTCGTCGATCATTTTCATCATCATCCGAAGTTGAAAGGATCATTGTACTGAGCTATAGTCAATACGTATTTGAATTTTTTCTGCATTGGAGCGAACAATGTCATCTTAACCGAGCCAAAGAAACTGTTCTTGGAACTATCTAAGTTAATTTTAACCGAAATAGAAGCTCCATATATAATTTGTTTCGCCGCTTTTACTTGAAGCCGATATTTCAAAATATTAAAGATACAATTTACCACAAAAAAGGAAATTCTATATAATACACATATATGTGAATGGGTGTGGCAGTGTTTGTGTGTAAGAATGATCAATATATAAATCAGCGTATGTACGTATGATTCTCTAAGCGTTTTAAATGCACAAACACACTGACACACACTCATATGTATACATATATATATGTGTGTTTGTGTGTGTGTGTGTGTGTGTGTGTGTGTGTGTGTGTGTGTACATATGAGTGTGTGTCAGTGTGTGTGTGTGTTTGTTCAGTTTATTTCAAGATTTCTCACCAATACAGAAAGAGATGGTTCTTACCTAGATCAAAGGCTCCTCCACTGGAATTTCAAAATTATCAACAGGGTATTTTTGTATGTATGTATGTATGTATGTATGTATGCATGTATGCTTGTATGTATGTATGTATATGTGCAGATCTGTATACCTTGTTTTACGTATGTATTTACATGCATATAGTTTCGTGTCTAGACATGCTCATATATACGTAAATGATAAACGTCTGGAAAGTTTTACAGTGATAGATTGGATCTGTAGTCTTCGAATCAGCTTTCTGATTTTGAGGAGCCTAATTTCTCAAGATTGGTATTTAGGTCGTGTGTTATATATCCCACTGCTCCAATAACATGTAATCTGGATAGAGTGGTGTAGGTTCCTTGATAGATCAGCATAGGTTTTTTTTTCTTTTTCGCTGATCTTTAGCTTTATGGTAATATCCGCTGGACACAATTTCTCTTCTCTATCCCAACTCACTTTGTCGGGTATTATTATGTTTACATTTTATTATAGTTTTCACGGGGACATTTTACCAGTACTTCTTTTTATTATGAGTGACTATGGATTCTACTATATTTGGGTTCTTATTTCTTTGGCCATGGAGTTATCGTTCCGACGGATCTCATTATACAGTGTAAAAGCGACATCATATGTCATCGATATATAACACTGTGATGACATTTACGGACATTTACGGTGTAAACTTTACAAAGTCTTCATCGGTTGTCACATTTTACTCCTTTTCCTGCATCTCTGTCCCTTTTGTGCATTAGATATTTGGTTGACGTTTACCGTTCCTCGATTGCAAATGCATACCCTTCAAAGTGATAGTTAGTAGTCCGGTTGTTGTTCCATGATAGATTGTTTGGATGATCGATGTTACTATCATCCCGGAGCTTTCTACTAACATATCCATGCACGGTCTTCTGCTGATACAGGCTCATCCATCCATTTGATGATAAGTTGCATTTGAGTCGTGCGACTTCTTTGGGCATGTATTTAAGGTTATCAGACACGGGATGCTGCTGAAGGAGCTGCTTTCTAAGTTCTATGATGTTATCAGCCTCATGTATGCAAACTTAATCAAGGGATGTACTTCGACATTTGACGGTTAAAAGATGTTACCGAAGGGCTATGATACAACATTCAAAGGCAGCCTGAATCGGTGTTAAGCCTCTGTCTCCTTGTTTTCGTTTTAGGTAGAGGCGCTCTACACCACTGTTGACGTGGAAATTATGTGTACTGGTTAGTATCTTCTGGGTTTTCAAATGAGTGGCACAGATCTCATCAAGCGTCCTATCAAGTAGTTCAGTATGTATGCATGTATGTATGTATTTATTTTTACTGGTTTTTACCAAGGGCTCTGGTTATGCTTGGGTTCCACAAATACATTTCAGCTCATTGGTGAAGCAGTTAGATTGTCAAAGCTGCCTGTATTTGCGTTCCTTGCCGTGAGGTGGGTTCATCTAATGCTTCAGATAAAAATTCGTCTAAATGTTCTTTGAACATATCTTCTCTGCGCCTCATACATCGCTGAGTTTTTTTTCCGGGTAGGGGTAGATATCAAAACAAAAAAAGCTGTCGACTCTTGAAATCCAAACTTTTAGGGTTTTGGGTCATTACTCCAGATGGAGAGGGCACGTTCTTTGGTACTATTTTTGGTGTCCAATTCGAAGCTGGTATAGCTTTCACTCCCAAAGTTAGTTGCCACACTCTCCAGGATATTCCATATATATCACTGCATGTCTTTGCATCTTCGTTCTAGTTGACTTAGTCTCTCTCGGTAGCTCATCTGTTGCACCGAGACAATCTTTTTGGTGTAGTACCGTTTGATTACTTCCAGTTCCGCTGTTTGTTTTACGCTGTGAGGTAACCATAATTGAGTTCACTCTTTCAGGTGTCTGATAAAAAAATGATCAGCACATGATTAACATGGTCATTTTGTTATTGAGAATGATCTTAGAACCCAACTAGCCAATCACCTACGTATTGTTACCATTTTAGTAATATGTACACGGAATGAGACATCACTACTCATATGGATACCCAATTCACACGCTTATTGTGCTCCGGGGTCATAACATTCCCTGGTCTTGTGTATTTTGGCCGCAATGTGTTTGAGGGCCAATAGCAGATCGCTTGATATTCTTCAGCATTGACTGTATGTTGTTTTTTCCGTCTATTTGCATATTGTAGTTTTACACTTGCATATGATTCTCTTTAATTACGAGTTATCATCAGGGCCCTTGACTGTCTGTGATATTTTTGTATCGTCATCACAGCTAGCGAGAGTGGCTTATGGTATGACTGTCTCGGTGAGACATCACTCACAGCAACTTGAGTGACTCTGCTTAATTCCTTCTCAGAGAGTGAGAAAGAAAGTGCTGGTTTTTGTGTAAGATGTAATACCATTTTTTAACAAAAAACTTTCTTCATTTTTTCAAATGTCAAGCTTGCTTTTTCCATTCTCAGTATACCAAGAACCAGTCTGCCATCTCTAGACAGAGCATTTCTAATGGGAACGTAGCTACCACTTCTAATCTTGTGTTTTTCACATAGATATGAGGCTCCAGGCAGTCTTTACCACTGCCCTGGTCATTGTTTTAAAACTTATAATTTAAAGATATAGAATGCTTAAAGTATGTCCATTGTGTCTTACATATCTGTTGTATGTGTTACTAAGTCAGTCATCGTTTACATTCAAATTTTCTCTGATTAAAGCAGGAAAAGTGTTTGGTTTGCTATTGAAACATCGTGAACAGAAGAAACCGTTCATCGCGCCTATAGGATCAACATATACCACATTAAGCGGTATCCGATATTCAGCACATGTTTTTCTTAGCCGATAAAATTATGTCCATTCTTCCTTAACCCATCAAGCTAAATTTCTAGATGATACACATCAAACGGTTTAATATTACTCTGAAGAGGAATTAGTTCAAAGATTATAACAAGGTGATACCACGAAAATTGTCACATACACACAAGTATGAACACTAGTACACCATCAATTCAAGAAATTTTTATTCTATGAAATTCAGATGCCACAATGTTGCCTCATACTTTCAAGGTGTTTATCCATCTAAGTTTGAACAGTTTATAATGTAATTTCGGGTTACTTGTGAGTGTTAACAGACTTCTGCTAACTTAGAGTGTCTCTTCAAGTTAAAGCATTTTCTTTTGTCAAATAAATTGTTTCTAGCTTCGTTACAGTGCAATTCTCACCTGCCAAGTGCTCTTGTAAATATTCTAAACAAAATACGTTGTATATATTCAATGATTTCTGAATATCTATATTAGATACAATAATTAGAAAAGCGTTTCTTATTGATGTCTTTATATGTTTAAGTATGTGATGTACAAATTATCTTGTGCTTACAATCTATATTTTGCAGAGCATTTCTTTATATAAAATATCTGAGGAAACGACGCTCCATAATTATGCTTATTAGTGAATATTCTTTGTCCAAAATATTCTCCGGTTTATTATACCAAACATTGTATAATTTGCAGATATCAAGTATTTACGATAGAATATCTCATTTCGACTTCTGTATAATATCGAACAACTTGATATAAATCGACAAAGCAATATCAGATTTAACTATTGAAATTTGCGTTAATGAGAATACGAAAAAGCCTATATATAGTCGCTCGAACTATTAGAAATTTGTTTAGGAGTCTACTAAACAAAACAATGATGGAGGGGTTTTAGCTCATTGCCAGACATACTTGCCGGTCAAGGAGTCAAACTTCCATAGGCATGAACATTAACAAGCTAAAGAGATAATATATAAATGAACTGCTATAAAAAGACGTTAAATCTTCCTCTAAAAAACAAGAGCAAATTGGGCAATACAGTCATAGCTATGAAAAAGAACGCGATTGTGACGAATTTGATTATAGGTCTACGGGATCATGTCTAATTCAAGATAAACGATAACAATATAAATTGTTCTTTGGTGTAAAGCAGAATTTCAGACGTACAAAACGGTATAAACTTGATCGATTTGGCTGAATGAAAATTTCTTAAGTATAAATAAGGATTAATATTCTTAAACGCTGAGCGTCTTGGGTTATAATATCACTCAAGTAATGGTCTATTATAACAATCATGTTATATTTAGGTTAAACTAATCCCTAATTGAGCAAGCTTTTGTTCAAAAATATAGTCCAGCAGCACGATTCCATAATTCTTTCAGACATGGAGTATCAAGTGTTGAAATCCCAATATACCTTCCGGCCTTAAGATGGGAATATATGATTTGAGAATATCTTGGCTGCTATTTCTAAAATTTGGGCAACCAAAGGCTCCCAGGTTTACTTCATCAGAGTATTGCTGTTGCTCTTTATATGTTAGCTATAATCCTACACACTTTTGAGCATTCTGTCTCTTCTGCCAGACACACTTTACCCAAGACTAAATTTTCAAATATTTCCTTCCGTTGAAAATATGGTAAGGTTTGAGTAAACCCTTTAACATTCAGATTATTCTGTCAAGTGAAATGCTTATTTATTTACATTGTCTCGAATTAACGTTCGATGGCGTGATTGTTTATTTTTAGAAAGACATTGTTTAGTAGGTGTGAGATGCCAGATCTGGTTGGTCTGAAAAAAAACGTGATATATTTGAGCCGGATATGACCAGTTCAAAAGCTAAGGGTTAAATGAAACTCGGCTGCTATTTCTAGCAAGTGAAACCACTACACAGATGTTTCTTCTTTGGTTGAACGATTGTGATGATCGTGCTTGAGGTACTTAAAGTATCTCTTCTATTGCTACTTAAAGGCCTTATCTATTTTAACAGCTCAATGTATTAGTGTGCGGCTGTGCTTTGCCACATCAATGTTATTTACATGTAACTCGTTATCTTTATCAACGTATTCGTTTTCTGTTCTTCCTCCTTGCTTTTTTCTTACATCAATTTCAATGAGTTTATCATGGCAATTATCTTTATCGACTTCATTGATTAACATCGTCAACGATATCACAATTACCCAAATCATTATATCGTCGTCGTTCACCTTCTCATTATCAACGTTGTCGTCGTCGTCGTCGTCGTCGTCGTCGTCGTCGTCGTCGTCGTCGTCGACATCGTAGTCATCCATCATCGTCGTCGTCATCATCATCATCATCATCATCATCATCATCATCATCACCAGCATCATCATCATTATCATCATTATTATCACTATATCATAATCTTAATGACCACTGTCATCTTCAATAACAGCTTCGATACCATCATCACCGTAATCGTTATCATCTTTATCATTATCTTCATCATATCTCCACCATTATTGTCATCATCATGATCATCAACACAGTCACTATCATCGTCGTCATCAACATCATGTTCTCCTAGTTATTATAGCATGACTATCAATCTTTCCCCAAACATGACGTTCGTTT
>NC_068982.1:152704301-152704952 GCF_001194135.2 Octopus bimaculoides | reverse complement strand
GCCACCGTGGTCTTTCGGATTTCCTCAGTCTGGGGTGTTTCGTATCACCACTCCTGTACGTGCCTTTGTCCCGGCTGTTAGCCCATTTAGTGTATATGAGAGTTTGATTCCGCTGCCCCCGTCTGCACTTTATGTTGGACTGTTGGATCATCTGCTATTGTGGAGGGGAAGGTGCCTAGTTGCTATTTGAAGACATCTACTTCCACCTTATGCAAAATTCTTGATATTTGTGACAGGACATTGAACCCTAGACTATTGCAGTACCTGGTCCAGAATTTAGATGGAGTGGATGGTACCTTTGATACAATACAATGGCAGCCAGTTCTGGTATTTGTATAATACTCAATGCCGAAATTGGGTGCTAGCCCTTCTAGAGTTTTCCATATGCATATTATTGCATATCTCTGACGCCTTCGCACCAGAGAATAAAGTTGCAGTTTTCTCAGCCTATCCCTGTAGCTCATCCACTGCACTTCTTCAATCTTTTTAGTGTAGTAGCGTTGGACTGATTCAAGTTCCGTTGTTAGTTTGACTCTATGTGGTGACCTTAACTGGGAGCAGTGGTCCAGGCGGTTAAGAACAACAGTTCTCCCCAGGGTCAACATAATACAGACATACACATGTATTCATATATATATATATATATATATA
>NC_068982.1:152702556-152703737 GCF_001194135.2 Octopus bimaculoides | reverse complement strand
CTCTCTCTCTCTCTCTCTCTCTCTCTCTCTCTCTCTCTCTCTCTCTCTCTCTCTCTCTCTCTCTCTCTCTCTCTCTCTCTCTCTCCACACACACACTCACTCACTCACGTTCGCGCTATATCTCCCTCCCTTTCACGTTCACCTCCATATTATCTGTAAACGATAGTTTCTAAGTATTCTCCTGTGCTACACAAGTCGCTGCCTCTACTAGTATATCTCCCTTGCCTTTGCACCGTCTCATTCTTTTCTTCCCTTATTTTCTGCACCAACTAGTTTCAGGCTATCAGTTTTTTCTATCTGTCATATTTACCGCCCTGTCTATATTTTTATAAATGAAAATCTAATATTTCGTGTTAAAACTAATTAAACATATTAGAACCATCAAATTGACAAAATTGTTAATTGGAAAAAATAGATTTCCTTAGAAGAAATGTGGTGACTTCATGATGGAGACATATTGTACGGTGGTCCGGTAGATATACACATGGCCGTAGATGTTTGCGTATAAATAATAGTTAACATTCTTATTTTGTCACTTTGTTACATTTTTGTTTGTATATATTGTTCATACTGTCTTATTTAGTACAAAATATTTTTGACATACAATACGCGCCCGCACACCTATACACGTACACACACACACACATCTGTATGTTTGTATGTATGTATGTATGTATTTATGTGTGTGTGTGTGTGTGTGTGTGTGTGTGTGTGTGTATAATCCAGATAAGAAGACAGTGATCAGTTACAATTGTTTCCATACCGATTCTGCTTTCAACGCCAATTCAAGTAAGAGTTCTTAATGATAATTTACTTTTATTAAACACTAGCAGAAATACCCGGCTTTGCCCGGGTTAAAGAGAATAATGAAATCTAAAAACGCCGTCTAGACTACGCAACCCTCAACTGTTAGTAGCTACGATACCATATTTCTACATTAATAACTCTCCAATCCATGCCAGCATGGAACATAGACATTAAGTGGAATGCCAGTCTCTCATCTAGGAGGGCCTTGAAATCAATGTTACCAACTGGGGACTATGTGTGTCGTAGTGATAATAAAAAGACCCAAAGGAGGTCTGCAACGAAATAATTTTACTCAACACTTTGCAAGTGAATCAGTGGAGGCAAAGATGCGTCTCATTTACTTGACAATTTATGCACCACATTGCAGAAATCAC
>NC_068982.1:152693471-152701087 GCF_001194135.2 Octopus bimaculoides | reverse complement strand
TATATATATATATATATATATATATATATATATATGATTTTAAAAAGGGTGGCTTATTTGCAATTAGAACCTAAAGGCAAAATTAATAGAGGTCACAAACGTGACAGAGGCTATTGACTGGCACCGCTTTTGCTAAAGATAAGGCTCAAACTAACTCAAAGGCCAAAACGCAGTTCCAGAAGTGACTGACAAAGGGAGGTAAGTCCCCAACGTACATAGCCGGATCGCGATTTCGGATTTTTATGCAGATCATCTTAATCTTCATCAGCCTAGGATTAAACTCAACTACCTCTGACAATCTTATAAGATAAACCACTAAAGACATATGCTAATCTCCAAAACGGTAAAAGTGTAAACAACAAATTAAAAAGGGTGGCTTATTAGCAATTAGAACCTAAAAGCAAAATTAATACAGGTTGCACAAGTAACCTATTACGCAAATTAATCTATCAGATACTAACGTCTAAACCAATCCACCACCCAAGCAGAGTATTTGTTCATGGAATTTTCTGTCTGATATACTCATCTATATGAGTATTTCAGAATTTGTATTTAATTTAATGTGTAAGTTGGTCATTTTGCTCCATATTTAATTGGCGATGTGCGACATAGGGCAGACATATTTCTCGTTTGTCTCTCTAAGAAATCAATCTATCGTTCACACTGAATATATTCCTAAATCTCTTTTGTTCCAACGTAAATGTTTATATATCTAAGTGCTTCCATAAGTAACTTATCAGTACATCAATAAATGCATATTATTTGTTTATGTGTGCATATATACATAAATAGCTCCGAATTTGCTTATCTTTGCATGTAACTTGACATCCTTGTTCATATGCGTGTGTGTCTGCATGTAAGCATACATGGGTATGTGAGCAAATAGATATATCATGACAGACAGACATAGAGAGAGAGAGAGAGAGAGAGAGAGAGACGAAAAGAGAAGGGATCATGTACATATAAATGTATATGGGTATGTCTCACATTGATGTTTGTATTTGTGCGTGAGGATGAAGAAGTGCGTTTGTTTTATGAAGATTTAAATCTTTCATTGTTCCATAAATATTCAAATATTGATCCGAACCCTCGCAACACGCAGAAAGATAGACATACATTTTCAATCCGAAGGACTGTTGATATTTTATTTTCGTACATTTTTTAAAATTTATTCTTTTCATTCTTCCTCTGCTCCATGTTGTCATTCCTTTTATCTCTTTGTTCTATTCCCCTTGTTGCTTTCTCATAATACGTGGCCCTCTTAACCCCACAAATCTTTTTTCCTTCTCCCTCCCACTTTTCTCTCTCTCTCTCTCTCTCTCTCTCTCTCTCTCTCTCTCTCTCTCTCTCTCTCTCTCTTCCATTTTATATTTCTTTGTGACTCAAACCTCTCCTCCACCTCATATAAACTCTCTCACTCCGTCTCCATTTCTTTCAGTTTTCCTCCTCTGTTTCTATTCTAAACCATCAGTTGCTGCCATCGCCCTCCGGAAGCAACTATCATGCGATCTTGCCTAGAGATAATGTCCAGTTATACGCCACGCGTGTTTCTGCATGAAATGAAAACACAGCTCACATGATTTGCCTCATTATTGAAGCAAGTGTTTAACGCCATGCTAGTGTTTCCAGCTTTTATTACTTCCACTCTAGCTTCGATGACCAATTGCATTAGCTAATTTTGTATCGATCCAAGATTTTTATTCACAATTAATAACAGCAAATACACAAACACCTACACACAATACAAACGCGCACACACACTCATAAATGAACGTATTACCTTCATACCTTTTGTACTTGCACATAAATTTACTGATTCACACTTGATATGGACAGGCAGACAAATATCCATGATACTAACACTGATAACGACATCTATTGACACATAGTCATATATCCATTTATCCAACCACATACATATATATGTGTACGTGCATATGTATGTATATATATATATACAAGTATATGAAATCCAGTTAATATTACATCCGATGGCGTAAAGTAATAGGTATATACAATTAGTGAACGGGTTGACTTGCGACCTCAACTCCAACTTGAACTGCAACAAAAAATACAGAGACGTTATAGCTGCCTAATGGGGATTGGTTTTAGGAAGTGTATAATAGGGAGAATAGTATAAATTGGCAAACAAGTAGTATCATTTGAAATTGAGACATTTATATATTTTAACATTGACCGAACATGAGGTTAGAATTGAATGTTACAGGAATTTAGATCACGAAAAACTGATACAAGATCAGTTGAGGAATGTTATGGTATATGCTCGTATTCTCCCGGAACAGTTATACACTAAGTCCGAATTATTGATATTAAGTAAATCTGGTCATTGTAGATAGAGTCCAAAGCTGAATAACAAGAAAGGAGGAAGGTAAGAAGGAAGGAAGGAAGGAAGGAAGGGGGTGTGCAGATAGCCCCTTACAGCTGTTTCAAGAATAGATGCGCAGAAGGTGCATTTTTCTGAATACGCTATTATATTGCAGTATCATATTGGAATTTCTTTCATCATTGGAGAAAGAATGTATTAGAGCCGCAGTAGGAAGAAGCGATATAATAGTAGTGAGTGGTATTGAGAGGTGAGCTTAAAAGAAGAGAGACAGGGGATGTAAGGTTAAAGCGGAATTCAGATAGAAACTAACAATTATAACGTATAGATTTCAAGATTTAGAGGAAAATATGCTGATGAAATGGCTAGTGCTGGTATGAGTAGGGAAGGAGGCTGCTAAGTGGGATTATGTGAAAAAGGCCATATATAGAATAACAACGATGTATGGGGTTATCAGAATAGAATTACCAGTTAGCGACACTTGATACCTGGGGTGGATTATGTAAAGGAAACTAGAGTTTCAGAGTAGGGGTGAAGTACAAGATAAAATTTACCTATTAATCTCTAGCTGCTTGGTATGTCAATACAGATTTTGTGGGGAGGAATGGGTCATGCTAAGAACAGCGGGGGAGAAGTAAGAAGAATGAAATGTAATGTAAGTAATGGTTATAAATCAACTAAGTATGATGGGTTTCAGATTTGTATGTTTATAAATTATAAGATACAAACATGACGAGAGCAGTGAGTTCGCTTTAGATGTATACGTTTGCTAATAGTAGCCAGAATAATGAATTTCATTCTTGTAACAATAAGAAATTAATATTTAAAATTGCAAGTTCAATGAAAAGTATATATTTGGTTACATGTGGGTGTAAGAGTAGCATAAGAGTGAACAGAACAATTTTAAAATTAGTACATTAGCTGAGAATATCCATTAGTTGTTGTTAGAATATAGTTTCTGATTGCCAGAAAATAAGATCTAGTTAAATCATTGAGTTGGATACACAGGTTGAGTGAAATAAAGACACGGAATGTGGAATTACACGAATTTTGAGTACATATTTATATATATATATATATATATATATATATAGAGAGAGAGAGAGAGAGAGAGAGAGAGAGAGAGATACATACATACATACATACATACATACATACATACATACATACATACATACATACATACATATCGCCATGATTGATCGTTAAATCCACAGGTTTTTTCTATTCACTCTCTGTTTATTTCCTTGTTTTCCTTTCTGTTGAAGAGCGTATGCTCGAAACGTAAAAGACTTTCTCACTTTCCCGAGCATCAGACTAATACAGCTCCTTGTTGTTCATCGTCTGTCTTCGTCTTTTGTTTTTCTGTAAATTTCAACTATATATATAGGCGTGGCTGTGTGGAATTCATAGTCTGGATATGTATGTATGTATGTATGTATGTATGTATGTATGTATGTATGTATGTATGTATGAAGATCTGGTGTTAAAGCTCTCTTTTTCGGCACTCGTTTGAAATTTCTAACCTGTTATTTTTATCAACTTATGAGAGAAGGAAGTCTCGAAGTGGATAGTCAACCTCCTAATATTCGAAGACATATCTCCAGCAAATATCATTATATTGCTTTTTAAAACGCAAACCCATCAAATTCACAGGATTGGATCTCTTTTATTCTTTTATTCTGTTACTTCTTTCAGTCATTTGACTTGTGTGACCATGAAGCACAATATCCGAATCAACAAATATAAACTATAAACGTTTATGCAATCATTTATTTCTCACAATCCTCTGACTCTCTCTCTCTCTCTCTCTCTCTCTCTCTCTCTCTCTCTCTCTCTCTCTCTCTCTCTCTCTCTCTCTCTCTCTCTCTCTCTCTCTCTCTCTCTCTCTCTCTCTCTCTATTTCTCTCTCATTCTCTCTCTCCCACTTTTTCGCTTACAGTTTTATTGATTATGTTTTCATATATATATGTGTGTGTGTTGCATATGTGAGTGTATGTATATGTGCATTTGTACATACATATATGTGTATGTGTTTGTGTGTATATGCGCGCGCCTGTATGTATGTATATGCACTACGTTTATATATATATATATCGTAAAATAAGAATTCAAAATAGAATCAAATACTTGAAAAGATATGCACCAAGTAGGATAAACCTGTGGTCCTGGCGTATGGTTTATAAGTATCAAACACGATATCCCTGTTGTGTACTCAGAGTGAACCAACCCTATGAGTATTTAGCGTCTAGGGGCTGATCCAAAGCACACGTTGCGTTGAATTGTACGTTGTTGGTATACTCTAGGATGTCCGACAAGTCGTAAATACCCTTGGTGTATTACAATCAAATGAATAATAACAGACGATGAATAATTGTCAGTTCAGCACAGCTGCTTGTTACGCATCTTTTTAATAGAAGAATGAGAACATTACTGCATCACAAAAAACCGTAATCATCAGGTGAAACGTAATTTTACGGTTACGGAAGAATTTTTGATCTAGTCTTTCTCATTCGCAAAATGCGCCCCACTTAATTTTGCTCAGGGCCCCTCCATCTTGTAGTCAAATGAGTGAAACAAATAACAGAAAAGGTAAAAGACATCTGTACGTAAATATAAATTTGTATATGTCTCTAAAGGTATACATTTGCATTCAGATACGTGTATATAATTACGCATATCTATATATATGTGTTTGTGTGTATGTATGTGTGTGTGTGTATGCGTGCGTGTGTGTGTGTGTGTATAATGTATATATATATATATATATATATATATATATATATATCAAATAAAAAAAACAACACGGATTTTAAAGGTTATTGCAGTACGCACGTTTCATGCAACTCCATTTATTTAAGTAATGCGAGCATTACGTTAAATGCAAAATGCAGAGCAGGAAGATAGATAGATAGATAGATAGATAGATAGATAGATAGATAGATAGATAGATAGATAGATAGATAGACATACGCATACATACAAAAGAACACATACAAGCGATAGATTGAAAGAGACAGTGATATAAGGGAGAAATATAAGAGAGATGACGAATGCGAAATATATTCTACCTTTGCCCAAATACTATCTTTCAGTTTCTTCTCTCTGTACATCTATGTTTGCGCAGCAGTATGAACATATATATGCATACTCTTATGAATACACTCGTATATTTACACACGCAAACACATACACACACACACACACACACACACATACACACACACACACACACACACATACGCACACATACTTATACATACACAGAGGTGAGTGTGTGTATCTATGATCACCAATGAATCTCTATATGTATATATACGTGTGACTTTGTGTCGTGCATCTATACTTTTGTTCTTACAAATTATTGTTCCTTTTCTTTACAAATATTAATCAATATATCTTTCTTTCTATATCTGTATATTTGTATACTTCTATAGTTTCATTTTTTTTTTTGTTTTCGCAGCACGCAACAGATGTTTTCTTTGACACTGTCCATCTCTCCCTTTCTCTCTCTCTCTCTCTCTCTCTCTCTCTCTCTCTCTCTCTCTCTCTCTCTCTCTCTCTCTTTCTCTCTCTCTCTCCCTATCTATCTAGCTATCTATCTCTCGTTTGTCTCTCTCTGACTCTCTCCTTCTCCCCAACCTGTATAGTTACCAGTGTGTATTTATATGGATAGATAGATAGATAGATAGATAGATAGATATAGCGTTGTGCGTAAACACACGTATTCGGCGTAGGTTAAGAAACGGTGAAAATTTTATATTTACGTGTGTGCATGTGTGTGTGCGTGTGCGCGTGTTTGCGCGCGCGCGTGTAGGTATACATGTGTGTATATGTATGCTGAAAACAATTGCAATTACCGATCTTTTATTTTCATGAGGCACTCATGGAAAGAGGAGACATACATGCTGTGTGTAACACCATGTCAGTTATGTAGTTCCGGTTTAAAAAGCTATACGCTCTGGATTAAGTAACGGGAGGACATTTCGTATCTTCTTTTAGTTTTCCATCAGCTGTTCATACGCAGCAGTATTTGTTCTGATTGTCTGTACGAGGAATTCAAATGCGATCGACGTAAACTTCACCTTCAACTAAGAAGTAATTTATAAAATCATTGTTGATGTATCCTGCAAGTATATATGAGACGTATTGGTATCTAAAAGACCCAATGAGTGGCAGCTTCCGTTATAGACAGACCGTAGTTAAACTCTTGGTTCGGTAGTGATACGAGTGAGGAGTCTAATGTGGGTCTTGTATTAGCATGCATATATATATTATAGCCGATTTTCAGATTTTTTTTACTGTCTTAAAAAATGCATATTTTGCGAATGAAAAAAATTAGATCTACAAAGTAAGTCATTCAGACGTTATTTACACACCTTTCAAATATCTTGGTTCATTGGTTGCGGAGAAGAAAGTGGCGCCATCAGCAGAGATCAACTGCCGATTGAGTCATCTACAGCGCTGAGACCTGAACCATCCCCAAACAAGACCGGAAGAAGGTTGAGGTGCTCCAAATACGGTGTCTTTGTCAGTTCCATGGTCTCTACAGGACTGAATCTCAAACATCCTTGAACAAAGCCAGGAGAAGCCGACTATTGAAGACCATGCCCGACAACGCAGGCTACAGTGGTCTGGCTGCGTCTGCTTGACGAGCACCGGAAGACTACCACACCAACTTTTGTGGCGGTTGCGAACCACGCACTGGACCCAGTGCAGTTTACCGAAGAGCACATGGGCGAAACAAGTTCAGGAAGAACTGAAGTCGCAGCACCTCGACCTTAAGCATGATGAGTCCAGCTTCATAGATCGGAAAGCGTAGAATGACATCATCACTAGAGTCCGTCATCCAGCAGCACTCACGGGTTGAGAGGATAGCCTTCCCTTCGGTCGCCAACTAGATATTAAAAAAAGAGAAGTTATATGTATGAACATATAGATAGATAGATAGATAGGTTTCTTTATTAGCCACACAGGGCTCAACACAGAGGGGACAAAATACAAATGTAGAGTTTTTCTTTTCGAGGGGGTCGAAAACAAAGCAGAAAAAAAAACAAAAGTGGGGACAACGATGAAAAAATACATCGCAAAACGTTTGGGGTATTTACAAAAAATACGAAATAATACAAAAAATTCCCAATAAATGGGGAGGTTATCCGTGGAAAGAAAAACCTACGAAAAGACCACGGTAACCTCGGTCTTTAGCGTCACAGTTTGTTAAATAAAATTTCTTTTATTTAAGCAAGAAACGTGAGTAACTCTCTGTTTACAA
>NC_068982.1:152685980-152687720 GCF_001194135.2 Octopus bimaculoides | reverse complement strand
TACAGAGCCGACACGTCTACCGTCCGTCCATAGAGATAGATAGATAGATAGATAGATAGATAGATAGATAGATAGATAGATAGATAGATAGCTAGATAGATAGATAGATAGATAGATGGATGGATATATGCATATATATATATATATACCTACATCCACACGCACATATACAGGCAGACAGACAAACGGAGAAACAGATAGATGTATGTGTGTGCGTACGTGTGTGTGGAGGAATTTCCTTCTTTTATTTGTGTATATGCATGCGTGTATGTGTGTATGTCAGCATTTTTACTTTAAGCTACAATCCTACGAAGCCATCTATATACCTCTCTCTGAATTCTTACTCATTTTTCTTATGTAAAAGAAACAACTCTTTCGGTATAATAATATTGAATTTAATATGTCTGAAAAGAATGCTGTATGATCGTGGCTGCAATGCCTTCGGCTATAAGTCTCTTCAGCCAAAGCTGTCACTGGACTAAACAATTCGTGAGCGGTGAAAATATCGATGTGGTAACCGAGCGAACATGGCTAATATCTGCTAAGGACCAACTACTGCTGTTCAACTGCAATGCGCTTTAATGCATAAAGATCAAATAAAGAGATGACTCCTGTATTTTACCGTGTTTCTTTTTTCTGTACAGCTAAATACGTTCTTTCATTAGAGCATACAATAAGTACCACATTATGCAATGTGCCCTTCTCCTTTTTGTTGCTATCTCTAGTAGGTCGAGAGACTTTATAGAGCCGCCTTTGTACAATAAACCATTATTAGAGGAGCTGCTATGGTGGTTATTGCCTTTCCAAGATCACAGTTTTTCAGTTATAATTTTACAATTTCTGAAAATGTTTTAAAGTTGTTTTCGTTGTCGCTGTTACTATCGCTCTTTCTGACGTTTTTGTGCGTTGCTGTTGTAGCATTAACATGCAATAATCAGTCCTCTCAAATTATAATGAATTTAGCGCGTTGTTGAAATTGTACCTTAAAATGGAACTTTAAAAATAGAATTTTAATTTTTTTAATACTAAAAATTTAATTTTAGCAAAATTTCAAAACGGAGTGAAAATTCCATGAATGAAAATTCCATTTAATAACATACTATTGACATTAAATGAACGGTTTGCAATCTTTAGTAGTGGTTTTACCGATGTTACTTTCATAATTCTACAGGATTTTCAACTACATTGCAATCATTAACGATGGCTTGGAATGCAATTAGGAGGTGTAATGTTTGAAATCTGACAAAATGAAACAAATATTGATTAATAAGTAGTAAATCAGAAAGGAATGAAACACAATTCGAAAATCTAGAAATTAGATATTCGGGACATTTATTATTGGACTTAGTTTAATGTTTCCTTATATGATATAACTGTGAAGTGCTTCAGTCTTATGTAACAAAATCTGGGTAGATGAATGTGTGTATATACATGCATATATGTGTCATTGTATTGTACAAAGTATTTGTATAGTTAGATACACACCTTTATGCACGATACATAGACACATGTACATACTGGATCTCTGTAACAGAATGCAATAAAGTGTTCTCCTGATGATGATCTATTGCGGCCAGGCACTTGAATCATCCAATGCTGAATTACAAATAACTACAATGGTCAAATGTACGTAGAAATTAATAATTTATACCTGTGTTCACATCAATTATCTCACACACACACACACACACACACACACACACACACATATATATATATAATCGCACACACACATATATA
>NC_068982.1:152678485-152685290 GCF_001194135.2 Octopus bimaculoides | reverse complement strand
GTGTGTGTGTGTGTGTGTGTGTGTGTGTGTGTGTGTGTGTGTGTGTGTGCGTGTGTGTAGCTAGCTAGATCGATATATATTTATACTGTATATGTATATATATACACACATACACAGATGTATGAGATAATACAATATATTTATTCTATACATACATGTTGATACTGACTTGCCATAATCCTTAAAACCTTATACACAGTTCACTGCATAGTTTGTGCTTCTCTTTAAGTTCTGATTTCGCCTTCATCCTTCACAGCTGTGTCTCTCTGCGAAGGCCAATAAATAAAATCATTGTTATCAACATTCTTAGACAAAATTTAAATCCTAAAGGGTAAATGATTAAATATATAGCTGCATTTAGTGTTTAAGAAGAATTTTAAGACTTTCGTTTCAGAAAGCTTACATATGACAAATCTTGCTGAAACATGAGTTTTCTTTCAGATTCTTGGTGTATAAACCTCGGCAATGTAGAATTTTTAGATAAAGGTGTTTATAAGTAATTTGGTTTCTGCTGTATTGTGTAGACAGACCTACGTCGTAGCGACTATTTCACGAAAAAACCCTTCGTGGTATCTACATTGTGAAAGAGTACTCATTTCTCACCATTTCCGCTCCACGGCTCACTTCAGCAGGTAAGACGTCGTATTCGGTTCCATTCCGCATACAGAGCCACTGAACTCTCATCCATATAAAGGACCTAACTTCAAAATTTTGACCCATAGGATCTGTATGTATGTATGTCCGGACGCATGTATGTATGTATGTATGTATGTATGTATGTATGCATGCATATACTCAACACATAAAACAACACACACACACGAAAACAATAAACAATACAAAAACACAAAATGCCTTTACTGTATACTCAAATATGCGCCAGACAATACACAGACAAAATAATTTAGAAACACGTACATACAACAATAAAACAAATGAACACATGAAATTTACATTCTCAAATATTCATGGTTCAAGGTTCAGTACACTTGCGTGGCACCTTGAGCAAGTGATTTCTATTATCACAACAGGCCGACTATGACCCTGTCAGTGGATCTGGTAGTGGATCTGGTAGTTTCGTTTATTTCCCTTAACATATTTTTGCTTCAATTATGCATATCATCCAAATGCATGCATTTTTCTACCCTATGTCTTTGTTGGTTACTAATATGACACAGTGCTGATAACGCCTATTAAGAAAGGAACACTTTGTCAGAGTTGTCCTTTTTCTTTAGACAAAACAAGCAAGCTGTCTTTTTCTTGGTCATATTGTAACCCCGGAAAAATTCTTTGATTTCCTGGTGATTATCACTATTTCTGATTCGGCATCTGTTGCAATTGCAATTTGATGATAATTTCAATAAATAAAGAATTTATCATTTGCAATTTTTAACCTATCTCTCTTTGATGATTGCCGTCGAATTTCAAGTTATTGATTAATCTGAGTTATTTCTCTTAGCTCAATTTCATTATGTGGGCATGTGTTCGCGCTCGTATATATGTGTTTTGTGTGTGAGCTAACATCGATTCCGTTTTCAAACTGTTCTTTCCATCGAATATCAAAATGCATACACAGAATTCAAAGTTTAAAACATATTTGTGTGTATTCACCTGATACGCGGTGAGAAGTTTCGAATGCTACGGCTGAAGTAATCAACACATATTCTCATTTTATTGATAGTCAATTATTCCAAAGAATTTGTTTTCAATTCTTTACCAACGCATATTTCACTTTATAATAAAGCATATATACGTATATATGTACATGTGTAGGAGTTTGTGTGTGCATATATATATATATATATATATATATATATATATATATATAGGTACACACAAGAACACACACTCACATGTGTATTGTATTTCTGTGCTTGAACATTTCTGTCTATTTTATAGAAAATGTATATCATATAATATACATATGTATATATGGATGTGTATATATACATAGTATAATTGTATAAAATATAATACATAATTGGTTGTACATATGTGCGCGCGCGCACACACACACACACACACACACACACTCATAGATATATAGAAACATGCACAAATACATACGTATACACAAATATATTTACATACATATATCAATTATTGCCTTCATAATCCTTGGGATTAGAAGGAGTCACTCTATAATAAGACAATAAAACAGAAGTGATTTAATAAGAAGGTGCGGCTCGATTAGAAAAGAAATGGAGTTGTTCAGCAACAAATATTAGAATCTAAAGAATATATGCACCGGAGGCAGATACTGACTTAGTGCAATATCTTCATAGCTATTGTTTTCCCAACAGTTCGTTTCTCCTGCATTTTTGTTGTTTCTTTCTATCACACTTTCACACATCTTCTGATTATCGGACAGACTTTGTCAGTTTCTTCCTTTATCGCAGTGTTTTTAATTGAACAATGTTTGTTTGTTTTTTTATAATGTGCGCATTGATTTCTGTCATTAGTACACAATAATTTAATTAGCTCTTAACACATTATAATCAACTATTTAAACACTACATTTATGGAAGGTTTGATTTTGTTGTAGTTGTTTCTGATGATGATGGCGATGGTGATTTTGGTGGGGGCGGCAGCAGGGGCAGTGGCGACTGCAACAGTGGTTGGTTGAGTAGTGAAGGGGAATATAGTATCAGGTTTCTAAATCAATTATCTGCGCATGTATGTGTATGTGTGTGTATGTGGAAATGTGATTGCGTATGTGTTTATATGTCGGTGATAGTGTATTTATATGTATGTGTATGTGTGTGTGTGTGCGCGCGTGCGTATAGGTGTCTATTTCAGTGTGTTTAATTAGGTGTATATGTGTCGTCTCTGTATGTGTGTCTGTATTCATTTATATGTGTTTGTTCGTACGCTTATATACGTGTCTGTATTTTTAAGTGTGTATATGTTTGTAAGTGTGTATATATTAGAGGTGCAGGTAAAATTAATTTTGATATTGATTAAACATTAAAAATCGGAATACATAATAGAATCTTGGTTAAATCTCAGTGAAATTCAGGAAGAAAAAGTAAAAGTTTTGCAGACGAATTAGATTTCGATATTTTCCTCGTGCTTCAACTGATTCACTAAAACGTAGTACGAAATCCTTTATCTATTGGTTTCAAATTTTGGCACAAGGCCAGCAATTTCGGGGAAATGTGTAAGTCGATCACGATCGACCCCAGTACTCAACTGATAATTATTTGATCGACGCCAAAAGGATGAAAGACAACGTCGGTTCTTGATGTGGTTTGAGCTCAGAACGCAAAGACGGATGAAATAGCCCTAAGCATTTTGCCTGGCGTACTAACGATTCTGCCAACTCCCCGCCTTAAGTCATTTATGTATTAAGATATAACACGCAGCCAGTTTTAGAGAGCTTTTATGTTGCAACTCTACAAGGTAGAAATCGTACCGAAATATCTCTCAAGCTGTACTCTGCCGTCTTGCTAAAATCAAGACGTATTTTAAAATATAGTCTGTTTTAACAATGTCTAAACAAAAAAAAAACGATAGGAGAATCGTTGTTCGAATGCCCTTCTTCTTAGGCCAACATGGTCAAGACTAAACTCGGGATAAGCAAAACAGTTACAAAACAATATTATCCTTTATAGCAGATAACATTTTGTTGTACGTAATCGGAGCAACGTTTTGTTTTTCTGCAATATTGATCTGAAGATGTTCAGGCTTGGCATGAGTCACATCGATTTCTACAGGCCGAGAACGCTCAGAAAGATCATGGCTCTGCCTCCTCCATCCCTGATTAGCTTATACGAAATACAAGAACAAAAACTTACGTGCAGCAACTATCTCAAGCTGTCCTTTTAATCAATTCTTGCAAATTATCTCTTATTTTCCTTCACCGCCTAAATGACTAAAATATTTCTCTTTTCTTTCCACAGTTTTTAATACAGTGATAACTACCTATCTTTCTATATTTCACAATTCACTAATTCCTACCTGTCCTTCAACAGCTTACAATTCAGTATTCCTACCCTGCTTTTCTGTTGCAATTCACGATCATTTTCTATCTATATACAGCATACATTTCAGTGGTCTCTATCTTATTTTCTGTAGTATATAATTTAATGATTTCCATCCATCTATGATTATGTTCTGCAGATTACATTTCATGAAGCCATATTCTATGTTTCTCCGGCTTACTCATCACAGAGATGTATTCTCCGTTTCTACAGCTTATATTCCATCCACATTTCTATCTATCTTATAATATATTGCTATTTATCTTATGATATTAATATGATATATAACATTGTTCTATATCTTTCTTACTTCAGAATAATAAAAACTTAAGAAACCTGTATCCCTCTAATATCGATTTAGTTGTACAAATCGGTGTAGAGTTGATGCCATTGCTGTTGTTGCTATTTTTCTTGTTCTGGTCGTAGTTCGTGCTAAGGTTGTGGTATTTCTGTTTTTTTTTTGTCTTTCTTTTTTTTTTTGCTTTGTTTTGTTTTCTGTCTTTTTCTGCTGTTACTGTTTTATTTTTACTGCTGTTACATTGTTTTTGCTGTCATTGTTTCTCTATAGAAGCAAATCAACATTGATTTGGTTCTGTACGTCTGTATCTAAATAGGTAGGTTGGTAGGTTGGCAGATATATGTTTCTATACACTCCCACATGTGCCTGTGTCGGTCTTGTCTTAATTGTTAGAAATCTGAGGCAAAATATTCTCCATTACGCAGTGAAATGTTGAAAGAAAATTAAAGGGTTTAGGAGATGGGAGTAACACCGAATTGCTATTTCACGCAAAACATGTGGTCAACATCAAATAGACATGTATACCTTACATGCTCACTTATCACACATATCACACATATAGACATACACATACATTTATATATATATATATATATATTTGCATGTCTGCATTAGTATGCCTGCTACGCAAAAGTGTGTATTTACTATTCAATGCAGATAAAGGAAAGAGTTAGTTCATCAGATAACCAGAACACTATGGTTACACTAATGCTTCAACTCTATGTATACATACAAAATTTTCTTTTTACATATACAATGTATGGAACACCGAGCTTAAATAAAATTTGCTTGGTATGCTCTGTAAAAATATATGTTGTTTCATAGCAATTCAGGTGCTGATCAAGTTCAGAGAATGAAACGTCTTTAATGTTAACAAAAAACGGGAAGGGATAAGTGGGAGCGGGAAATTAAGGTAGTTATTGAAAATATTTAAAAAATACTTTTTAATCTAGCTGAGTTCACTAGAGGAGCTTTCTGTGAATGCTAAACGATTCTAGGAATCTATATATTACAGTACATTTGTATCTGTTTGTGTGCGCATGCGTGCATGGTTAAGAAGTTCGGTCTGCTGCCAGGACGTTCTGGTCTCAATCCTCCAGTCTGGCTTCGAGTAAATATCATTTTCTATTGCTGCGGTCCAACTCACGCTTTGTTAATGGAATCTGATAGACTGTCGAGTGGTTTGTTCTTATATTTCCTGTAGGTACAGGCTTGTCACACTCTATGTCATGCTGAACCTTCAAGAGAATTACGTCAAGAGTACGTGTCTATGTATGAGGGTACATGACTTAGTGGTTAGGGTGTTGCACTCACGATCGCGAGATCATGATTTTAGTTCCTGTGGAGTGGTGCGATTGAGTGTTGCGTTGTGTTCTTGAACAAAGCACTTCAGCTGAAGTTGCTCTGCTATCCTTCAGCACTTGACGCGTAGTACATCATGCGCCTGCTCAGGCAATGTCGACTTGATGGAGAGGTGAGATTATGTACAGCACATACATTTGATCATTATAAGTAAACCATTTGTGCAGGTTATTCAACAAGATATTACAGAACCGCATTTCTTGGACTTCGAGAGACTACAAACATAGCAGAACTGTATGGATGCATTAATTCGGGAGCAGATTAATTGATTGAAGAATTGGATTTTCATCGCCGAGTATGGATGGCTACGTACAAACAAACAAACATGAACAAGGTGGAAGTTGATCGAGTAGTCCTTTGCACTAAAATTGTAGCTGTAATGTCTTCTGTCATGCGATCTGTGGAGACAAAAACATACAGCCGTATGGTCCCGCTCGACCATGACTTCATTATCTCCATTTCCTGGCACCCGCAGCAATTCAAAGAAGGGCGCAGTCATGATTAGATAATCGCGTTTGATAACATCTACACGAAACCTTAAATAAACTGCCACGTTTGGAAATGACAGAAGTAGAGATATCACATTATTGCAGGCTTATGTAACAAATCAAACGACGCAATAATATGACCGCCATCTGTAGTTCGTAGTCTGAGGAAGCTTGAGATTCCAGCGTTTACGTAAAAATAAATAAATAAAAATAAGGTAGAAAAAATATGCAAGGTAAATTTTATAGAGGTAAACTTTTGTTCGAGATTATAGCAGATCTGTTATTGCTTGAGGTTGTTAAACTGGCCAGACATCACTACAAGGACACCACGATGTCAACATAAAGTATCACATACAGAAAATACATATATACATACTTAAATACACACATGCACATATAAGTATATACTGGTGTATGTATGTATGTATGTATGTATGTATGCCTGTGTGTGTGTTTCTCTGTGGATGGATGGGTTTGGCTAAATACACAGGGAAACTGATGCATATAAACAGAAAGCAAGAACAAGATTTGCATGTCTTTCTCATTCTTTCTCGCTCTCTCATCTTACTTTCTTTCTCAGTCACTCCCCATCTCCCCCTCTCTAACTCTCTTTCTTTGTCTATCGCCCTCTCTCTCTCTCTCTCTCTCTCTCTCTCTCTCTCTCTCTCTCTCTC
>NC_068982.1:152672481-152678240 GCF_001194135.2 Octopus bimaculoides | reverse complement strand
TATATATATATATATATATATATATATATATATATATGCGTATATGTATATATCTTTATATATGCATTTTGGACACACCTTATATATATATATATATAAATGTGTGTTTGTGTGTGTGTATATGTAGGGGTGCATGTGTGTGTGTATTTCTGTATGTGCCTGTTTTTTTTTTCAAAGTATGAATCAAAATCCTTCCTCTTTCACAGTTCTACGAACCATGTTACTATTTATATGGAGATTAATATTTTTTATGGAATTCTGACATGATCAAACACGTTGCGTAAATTTTTATATCATCACTTTCTTTGTGTTAGTATTTATTCTATATACCTACACGTATGCCTTCCTTTCTCCCCGGAAATTCGTTTTCATCACAAACGTGATAATCTGCTTTGTATGTTTAATACTGCACTCTCACCTTAATACATAACTTGGGTAGCAATACTTATATCTACGTCTGTGTACATCTGTAAGTGAGAGAGCGTGTGCATGTGTGCGTCTATGTGTGTGTACGTATGTATGTGTGTGTGTACTTGTGCATGTGTTTGCGTTTGTGTGTGTATGTATGTATGTATGTATGCATGTATGTATGTATGTATGTATGAATGTATGTATGTATGTATGTATGTATGTATGCATGTATGTATGTATGTCCATGAGAATCTGTGCGCGCTCGTGTCTGTGCATGTGTGTGTGTGTTGAAATTAGCAGAGGCGTTAAAACATGAGATGGAGCAACTTACCTTTCAGTACTTGGTCTGGCTAACCGCGCTCTGAGTTCGATCTCGCCAGATTCAACTTCTTCGTTTCAAGTTTGATTTTAAAAAAAAAAATACAATTTCAGATTTGTGGATTGGAGTATATCTCACTCGCTATCCTCTAGGGCAACGCATTTTCCATTTTGTTGGCTAGTACCATGAGAAATATTTCTATAATGTGAGAGGCATGATTCTCCTTCAATTCTCTACTTCCACCAATACGTATAAGATTTATAACAAAGAACATATAGTGCAATATACATGTTCTCTTTTTTAAAAGCTAGAATCATCAGTTTGACCTTCTTTTTCATTTATAGCTTATGTTTTTTAGATGATTAGACTGGACTGCCCAATGGTATTATTTGTAGTTATTTGAGGTCTTGACATTCAAATACCATCATTAATCATATTATCGCTTTGATCGCACTGGCAGAAGGTACAAAGTCAGTCAAGTACAGACTGTGGAAATGTCATTCCCCTGGAACTGAATAGTCCTACTCTCATCATATCAATACACTATTATTGATCACAGTAAGAGTGGGAATGTACATTCAACCTTTGTGTGTATGTGCGTGCGCATGCGCCCGTACTATAACTGCATAAATGGTTTAAACTGATACTCGTAGTATTCTTTAACTTCGATCATATAGTAAATTGCAGTGAGTTTATTAAATGGTGTTTTACCGCAATGCTCTTTCTTTAGCCATGCATTAATCCTTGACCAGCTCCACACCTCAGCACGGTTTTGGGCTGCCTTTAGTAGTGTTCCACTGTGTATAATGCAAAAAAATTAAGCAGATTAATGGTTTCAAGAAGTGTGCTTTATTCCATGTATTATCGCGTATTCTTCCCTTTTCCACTCCTACTTTGAAAACTCCAGCAATAAGGTGAAGTGGGACTTACCTTTTCCTCTTCGAATGATCCATAAAAAGAGAAGATTCATATTATGCATTTTTCATAGACTTGTCATAATCTGAACATAACAGCAATGTTTTATGTACTTGCTAAAGATAGTCGTAAAAACAGAATGCAAACGTCCGCTATTAAGTAAACAGCCCCTTTATATAGGTATACACACACACACACACACACACACACACACACACACACACAAACATACACACACACATATCAAACGCAAATTTTATTAACGGAACTGGAATTGCCTAGAAGCTATAATAATATTCAACATGCCAACAAATACCATGCAGTCCGATCGCAATTTGCACTGCTTTGTTGCCCATCCTTGTTGCCCTTCCTTGCCCTTCCAGCCGAACTGGGCTTATCAGGATATGTGAGTGTATGTGCGTGTTCTTATAATTATGTTATTATGTAAGCAAGCAGATTTACATGTTTAATGCTAATCAGTTAATCCAGTATCTTCATATCTTAAATTTGACGATAGCAATATATTTGCCAATTTAATTAGAAATATTTAAGGTTATTAAGGTGGCGAACTGGCAGAAACTTCGGGGTCGATTAAATAAGTACCAGTTACGCACTGGGGTCGATATATGTACCAGTTACGCACTGGAGTCAATATAATCGACTTAATCCGGTTGTCTGTCCTTCTTTGTCCCCTCTGTGTGTAGCCCTTTGTGGGCAGTAAAGAAATAAGAAACGTTAGCACGTGGTGCTAAATGCTTAGCAGTATTTGGTCTGTCTTTACGTTCTGAGTTCAAATTCCGCCGAGGTTGACTATGCCTTTCATTCTTTCTGGGTCGATTAAATAAGTACCAGTTACACACTGGGGTCGATGTAATCGACTTAATCCCTTTGTCTGTCCTTGTTTGTTCTCTCTATGGGCAATAAAGAAATAGATATTTAAGGTTATGGAAGAAAATTATCTTGATAATAATGATGCGTGTATGTGTACGTTAATTAGAATATTAATCGATACGAAGGCGGCGAGCTGGCAGAAACGTTAGCACACCGGCCGAAATGCTTAGCGGTATTTCGTCTGTCTTTATGTTCTGAGTTCAAATTCCGACGAGGTCGACTTTGCCTTTCATCCTTTCGGAGTCTATGAATTAAGTGCCAGTTGCATCCTGGGGTTATCTAAACGACTGGCCCCCTCCCTCAAAATTCAGGGCCTTGTGCCGAGATTAGAGAAGAATATTAATCGATACACATTCATGTATGTTGAACTGCATTAGCAAGTTTCTCATACATACATATATACATACATACATACATGTAAGAACATATCCCATATATACACCAACATTTATATGGGATATGCATTCGCTGAATACACGCAAAGATAATGTTATCTTAGAAAAGAAACATCATTTTATGGTAGTTCTATTAAGCAATTCCACTTATCTTACTGGTACCTATTTGAATCCTGACACAGAAATGTGATACTATGTTGAAAATGATATTATTCTTATAGAGATTGTTCCATATCAGTTTCGATTGTTCTTCATTTAATGAATCAGTAATGACGTATGTTTGAACAAGTGTAAAATATTTTATAATTCTTCAAATGTAATATGCTGAAATATATTGTACCTACTATCCTTCCTTTTCACTGTATGCCGATATCGATATATATTCACAAATATACTTAATTTAGCTTAAAATTATACCCATAGTATCCCTTAACTTCGATTATATACAAAATGGCAGTTCTAATGCAATGCTCTTCATCACTATACATAAGAGCTTTTTCTTTAGTTATTTATTAATTCAGCTCCCGGCTTCACGCCGCCACCTGGCCTTTAGATGGCTTTAACAGAATCCAATGTGTTGCATTGCAAGCTATTTAGCCAGATCAATGGTTTCAAGAATTGTAAGTGATTCCATGTATTATGATGCATTTATCCCAGTTCCACTCCTATTTTCGGAGCACTAGCATTAACTTTGAGTGGGGCTTACCTCCTCAAATAATCCATAAAAGGAAAATATTCATATTTTATATATTAAATTTCATCATCAGACCATAACAGCCAAATATTATGTATCTGCTAAACATAGTCATAAAAATGCAGGCATCCGCTCTTAAGAAGCAGTTTCTTTCCGTATACAGGGTATCACTGGTTTGATATTAATCAGAAGCTACTGAGTATTTTGTTTCCTCTTTATTACCCAATGTTGACTCTGATCGAGTAGTTCTATGATCAAAAACTTTCCAACCAACATAATTCCGTCCTTTATGAAGCTCTAAAACTTCTATATTATTTTTTGTGTCATTTCAATTGTCAAGACGGTAGGGTGTGTTTTGGAAACAATTAAGTTGTTATTTCTTGCATGTCGACTGTCCATATCGTGTGCCCCACGGCTGGTTCGAATTAATGCTTTATAATCCCTAAATGCAGACTATCCAACCTTGTGGGGATGTGACACACAGAATGTCGTAAGCAACGCAAAAAACAGCTAAAAATTTGGTAAATGAATACATTTTACTTCTGTCGTACTGTATGTGAATCCATGATCATGCATTTACGAGCGTGAAAATATATATGCATATATGGTTGCCTATATATATTCTGTATTTATATACACCGGCACTCTCATTTATGTGAGTACGCACACATTTTCCTTGTTTGTTTATGCATTTACTTATCGAACAGCATAACGGACAAACTATTTGGAAAATATAAACTATACACGTGACATCGTAATTTTTATGATCTGTTTCAGAACTATCCAAGGAAATACTATTATCACCGATGTATACATTTGCATCACCTCGGTCCCTAAGTAGTTTAGTTAGTGCTGATGTATGAAACTCTCGGCCTTTGAGCCACTCTGTTGCTTCTGCTAAATATTAATAATATATGTATGTATGTACGTATGCACATGCATTTATGTATCTTTTTATCTTCCCTTCAGATGGCTCCCCGTCATCGGCCTGGTCAGCATGGTGGCGTTATGAAGGTATTTCTGGTGAGTAATTCTTTTATTTTATAACTACAATTTGCTTGAAAGCCGAGAAAACGCAATAAAGCACACTTACTCGGGAAAATACGGTCGTCAACAATCACAGAGAAATATATGCATGTACACGCAGCACACATTCACACAAAACGCACATTCACAAATACATACAACCTCAGCATTGTGTGCGTACAAAGTTAGCAAGAAACAAAGATTACACAATTCATTCGAGACTTCAATATTATATGTACAAACCTATGAAATTCATGTTTCTGTCTTTGACTAAGCAGCAACTTAAGAACAAAATAAGTTTGAAAAGTTAAGATTCTCAACGGACATAAGCTGAAATAGTATAGTTTGTGGAAAATATTAAAGTTATTTAAAATATTGAAGTTTAAATATACATACTGTGAAGGGAAAAACATACAAGCAGGAGAAATGTTATCTAAGGCCTTTAATATTTTCTTTGTGTGGTACTTCCAATATAATACTCATTTATACACGATGAAGTCAGCTGTGATATAATACTGAGTGAAATGGCTATCGTCCACCCCAGCTTTAACTCGAGGAATTACATAACGTTTTGAACAATTTCATGGTTGAAATGAAACCAGAAACAATATTTACATGAATTTGTGATTAGGATATCATTGTTCAAAAAGCTTTCAGGAAATCATGATAAAACTATTAACCAATGTAATTTCATAGTCATATATAAATGGAAATAATTGCTAAAAAGTTAATGCAGGAATAATTAGTGAAAATGAATACGTATTTATAATGAGGGTTGTATATTTACTACAAAATGGCATTAAAGTAATACTTGTTTCCATTTTTAACAAATATTCAAGCGCATACATATACACAAAGTGGTGTGAGAGATTAACACTCAGCACATTTGGTGAGTTACGTATGATTTTAATAACAATTTCGACACAGTTACTACTGACTTAAAATTTTGTGGGTGAGTAGGGTCGGTCCTTTTATCAGAAGTTAGGTCATCCATTTGATGAGAGGGATGTATCGTACGCACTGTCGAAACTTTAAGTCATGCGGAGCATAGTCCAGTTATTATGAAATATGTGTGTGTGTGTGTATGTATGTATGTATTTGTATATAT
>NC_068982.1:152671723-152672426 GCF_001194135.2 Octopus bimaculoides | reverse complement strand
TATATATATATATATATATATATATATATATATATATGCATATATGTAAGCATGCATGTGTGTATGTATGTATCTACACATATGGTCTTGTATTTGTCATAATAATAGGCACCTCTGATTGGAACTTTTAAAGAGAATCTTTTGAGGAAGATAATTCTGTCTTTAACAGAACTGCTATTTTGAACCAATGGACAGTTCGTTATTTTCAATAGAACAACTTCAGTAAGAAACCGAAAATTTTAGTCAAATATTTATCTAATTTCCAAGTGGATAAACTAAAGCAAATTTTATTAATTCCCATGACCAATGACTCAGCGCAGATTAGTGACGTTCAACAAAAACACAACATATTAATTGTTAAAGCTAATATATCATCTATTCAGCCTTTCAGACTCCAAATGAAACGTAAGTTATCGTTTCTACACAAAGGGAATCTATTTTTTTCTTGTAGCATTCTCTATCGGGTTAAAATATTTATATCATTTTTATACATTTATTACAATATTTTGGTTTTCTTATGTTTAAACCTTTTGTCTCATTAAGGCACAAAATAATTTGATAATACTTGTACCATATGCATAATGTTATTTAGTTACAAAATGCACCAACTTTTAATCATTAAGGAAAATGAATGTATGTGTGTGTGATTGCGAGTGTAAGCCTGTGTGTATATATATATATATATACATATATATGCATGTAT
>NC_068982.1:152668417-152671713 GCF_001194135.2 Octopus bimaculoides | reverse complement strand
ATATATATATACATACGCATATATATATATACTTATATGCATGTATATATACACACATATATATATATATACATGCACGTATACATGTATATTTATGTGTGCACATACATAACTATATATGCATATATATATATATATTATACGCATATATACACACACATAATATATTTCTACATATACCCATAAAAGCATACATGTATGCAAATATCTATATAATATAATGTTTGTATGTGTGCATATATATATGCAAATATAGTCATACGTATGTTTGTGGTGGTGTGTTGTATGTGAGAGAATGCATTTATATATAAATTCATATTTGAATCATTACATTATGTATGGACAATTTGATTATATGTTTTGTCTCTTGATCCTACAAACAGTATGATATAATACTATTAACTTCAAAGCTGTAATTTCTTTAACAGTCGGTTGAGCGTGTTCACTCACGAGTACGCATGCAATCATATATATAATTCATCCGCAAATACACATGAGCATTATATTCTACATCCTTAGAAGATTACACATAGTTATACTTACACGCATACACACACATACACATATACACTCACATGTGTATGTATGCACGCATTTTTATTATATGCTTGTTTGTAATTATGTATGTATATACACATACATATTATATATATATATATATATATATATATATATATATATATATATATATATACTCTTATGTACGTATATTTATGCGTATTTATATATTTACACACATACATGTGTGTGCGTGTATATATATATATATATATATATATATATATATATATGCATGTACATATGAGTGCGCGCGCGCATGTTTGAATAAATATGGGTGCGTGCGCGCATAGCGTGTAAACCAATACGTATTTGCGTGTTTGAGAACCTATGTGTATATGTTTGGTATATGGTAATATTTTTTGTATCAAGTGTTTCCACTTTTTCTTTCTTCGAAGGAGTGATCATTAAATATCATAATTTAATAAAGGTGAGGAATTATTGAAGAGGAAGAAGTGTCCATTCAATAATCCACAGAAAATGTCAAACAATTCAATTTACTCTACGTTGCTTCATGTTTCTTCTTTATACTTTTGGATTTTGTTATGTTTTTTCCTGATTTCATAGAAATATCATTCCTACACGCACACAGAAATACAGTATACACTAGACACACTCATTGTGTGGGGTGGGGGTATATATATATATATATACAGAGAGTGTGTGTGTGTATGTGTTCGTGTGTGTGTGTGTGTGTGTGTGAGTGTGAGTGTTTGCGTGTGTGTACGTGTGTACACGTACTCTTCAACGAAATTAAGCCCACGAGAGCTTTTTCAGCTGTTTCTTGTGTGTATTACGTCGGTCCTGAAGCTGCAAATTAACAACTCTTGAGGATTCATTCATCTCTCTTTTTCTCTCCTGTTTCTTCCTCACTATCTATCTGTCTAGCTATCTATTTATCTGCCTTGCTATGTTTTACTCTCAGTCGTATTTCTCCTCTTTACCCTCTTGGACCTTATTTAAAAACAAGACTATATAAATACAAATGCAACATATGCTATTACTATACGCATCCCACACACTAAGAATAATATCCAACTAAAGTTGGATATCACGTTAGTTAAATATCCAACGTTCAGTTTTTATGTTCCTGATAAAGAATTCTATTTTATTTTATTTTAGAATTGTAAAATCCCAAGGTTAATCAAAATTTCAACAAGTTTACTTCATCCATAAGTCGGAGTTCTCATATTGTAAACCAGCTACAAGATAGAGGCAAATCTGTCTCTCACAGCACCTGACAAGATAGCGTGCAGCTAGATATATTATGATTGACAAAACAGATTATATGTCATAGGTGCGCAGTATTTGATCATAAAACAGTAAGATCAGTGTTTATCTGACATCAAAACAAATAACATCTGGAAGAAGTATATACTCAATTATGCAAAATAAATAAATGGTTACTTATGTGTAGGGGAGGGGTATTTTGTGTGAATACATACATACATACATACATACATACATACATACATCTGCATATATATACGAGGTGCATTCATAAAGCATCCGACTTTATCTTTCCGGCCAAAACTAATGCCACGTTGGTAAAATCCTCCGTTAAAATAGATGCACTGATCCTGTGTTTATTCTCACTTCGTGAGCAATTTATTGGATTGTTGCACGACGTCTTCCATACTTATTCGGTTTCTCATTCGGCTCTTCGTTTCGGTTTGTGGATAGCCTGCCTGCCTGCCTGAGGATGCTTCGTCCTCCCCTGAGTTGCAGCCATGTTTGAACCGGTTGTGCCACTCCCTGATGTGAATTTTGCCCATGGCATCATCGCCAAAGCTCCGCTGAATCTTCTGAATGGTTTGCGCTCGTTTATCAACAAGCTTTTGGAAAAACTTCATGCAATACCTCTGCTTGATACGCATGTGTGTGTGTGTGCGCGCGCGTGTATATGCATGTGCGTATGCGTGTGTATGTGTGTGTATGTGTGTGTGTATGCGTGTGTGTATATGCTTGTGTATGTATGTGTATGTGTGTGTGTATGCGTGTGTGTGTATATGCGTGTGTCTGCTTTCTAACCACATGATTCCTGTTTCAGTCCCACTGCGAAGCCCCTTTAACTGTCAGTTTAAGACTTGTATGTGGATTTGGTACAGAGAAACTGAAAGAAGCCCATCGTATACACGCACACACACACACACATGCACACACACTCACTCATTCACGCACACTCACACACTCACACATATCTATGCAGGCGTGTGTTTCTGCTTGTCACCAACCACTGCTTGGCAACAAGTGCTGGTTTGTTTACGACCTTGTAACTTAGCGGTTTGGCAAAAGAGGACGTTGGAATAAGTACCAGGCTTATAACAAAAAAGTACTGGGGTCGATTTCTTTGATTAAACCTTTCAAGGGCCGTAGTTTAAAACAAGTAAAAGGTAACAAGTAAAATATACTTGTTTATCTTTACTTTTATTCAAAAAGATTATAAAAAACGTAATATCTATAATCTATTCTTTTACGTATTTCAGTCATTTAACTGCAGCCATGCGGAGCAACACCTTCAAGCGTTTTAGTCGAACAGATCGACCCCAGGACTTATTTTTTAAGCCTGGTACTTATTCTATCAGGGTTCTTTTGCCGAACCGCTAAGTTACGACGGCATAAACATAACAACACCGGTTATCAAGCGGTGATGGAGGGACAAACACAGACACAAAGACATACGCACATAGATATACACACACATATATATATACATACACACACACACACACACACGC
>NC_068982.1:152667437-152668407 GCF_001194135.2 Octopus bimaculoides | reverse complement strand
CACACATATATATATATATATATATATATATATATATGATGAGCTTCTTTCAGTTTCCATCTATCAAATCCACTCACCCGAGGCTATAGTAGAAGACACTTACCGAAGGAACAACGCAGTGGGACTGTACCCGAAACCATGTGGTTGGGAAGCAAGTTTCTTACCACACTGCAACGTCTGCGCCTAGCCATGGTTTCCATAAGCTCGTCTGATTCACTTTCTCTACACTTTTTACATTTAATCCATTAGCCCTAATCCCATATTTATTTGGTTGTGGTAATGTTACCCAACCCGCACGCTATTAATGATTTTGAAATTTAGTGTAAGTAATGCATTTTTCCATTGAGACCATAGAAAATTAAATATTTTCCTTCTCTAAAATTTTTTACGAAAGCTAAGTAAAACATCCTAAAAGTCAGTTCATTTACAAGATACCTTGAACTTGCTGAACTATTGTTCTCAGTACCTTGTAGCACTAAAAATGGAAAATTAATGAAGGAAACTTGAAGGAATCTATTATGCAAGTTATTGATAATAACTTCCCTGTGTGATCTGTTTAACGTAAAAAGTAACGTAGCAATTATACCTGCCATATTAATTTAAACAACCTTTTCGCAACCTCCATCTAATAAACATTCTCAACCCTTTTGTTTGTTATTGTACATTCTCCACTCACGTCCTACACATCCCCTTTACCAATTCTTTCGACTGATTTATTCGCTTAATTTGCTTCTTGACTTTTAAGCACTGTGGTATCTTATAAAATTTTTATTCCTTTATTAAAAATAAAACCCATTTTACACTCCCACTTATTGTATAAATTTTCCTGCTTTTTATAAATACATGATGAGGCTATGTTTCTTCCACAGACTGAAAACGCTGACAGGCGAAACTTGAAATTCCAGTCATCATAGTATATATACATACATACACAAACACATACACACACACACGCACACACGCACACACA
>NC_068982.1:152665284-152667427 GCF_001194135.2 Octopus bimaculoides | reverse complement strand
AAACACACACACACACACACGCACACACGCACACACACACACACACATACACGCACACACACACACATGTACATATATGGGGTTGATGTAACTATACATAAAGGGAGCGATTTGTAGATAGATAGATAGATAGATAGATAGATAGATAGATAGATAGATAAGCCGGCAGATAGATAAACCTGCGAAATCGAGACAACTGACAGGAATAAACAAAAATCGATCTAGTTACACTGAACAACCCCCATCCCTCACCTACCTTCCACAGTAACGACTGTATGTCAGGATCGATTGGCCCCTGCTCACTGACAACGTGAAACATGACAAGAGTAGCAACCAGCGAGATCATGACAACATGGACGGGGTGACTATAGTTTCCCGGGTCGATGACATCTCAGAAGCGGAGTTCAAATCAAGTGAACACTGGTATATGAAGTTGGGATTATTATATTCGCTACCCTTCCAAATGTTACATGTCATGAACTCCCCACTTTATATTACGCAAGTTTTCTATCCAATATCTTTCTGCAACTTTACAAATTTGAGATGGCTGGCGAATAACATTCATAGTTTCGTTGAAGATGTTAATGACGCGAGTGTAGGACAAAACCTCACTAGGACAAAATTCCCTAGAAAAAGACCTTGAGAACAAATCGCACTCCTACAACAAAACGAACAAGAACGTTTTAATCATAATTTTACTTTTATTATTTGTAGTTTATGAACACATCTCTGAGATGTAAAATATTCTTTTCTTTCCTAGGCAGAAGGCCCGAAATTTCGGTACTTAATTTATCGATCCCAAAAAGATGAAAGGCAAATGCAACCTCGGCGGAATTTGAGCTCAGAACATAAGGACAGACGAAATACTGCTAAGCATTTCGCCCAGCGTGCTAATGTTTCTTATTTCTTTATTGCCCACAAGGGGCTAAACATAGAGGGGACAAACAAGGATAAGGATTAAGTCGATTACATCGACCCCAGTGCGTAACTGGTACTTAATTTATCGACCCCGAAAGGATAAAAGGCAAAGTCGACCTCTGCGGAATTTGAATTCAGAACATAACGGCAGACGAAATACCCCTACGCATTTGGCTTGGCGTGCTAACGTTTCTGCCAGCTCGCCGCCTTTGGGATGTAAAATATTGCATTAATTATATGACAAACCTATTACAAAAATTAACATAATAAAAAGTACATCATACCATATCTTTGAAAAATTCAAACACAAAATTCTTTTCTACTCGAGGCACAAGGCCCGAAATTTGGTGTGAGGGGGCCAGTCGATTACATCGACCCCAGTGCGTAACTGGTACATAATTTATCGACCCAGAAAGGCTGAAAGGCAAAGTCGACCTGGGCGGAATTTGAACTCTGAACCTAACGGTAGACGAAATACCGATAAGCATCTCGCCCGGCGTGCCAACGTTTCTGCCAGTCCGCCATCTTTAAACAAACACAAAATTGAAAACGTCATTAAATGTTGAGGTTCGTTTAAAGATCATTTTATTACAACCTGATGTTGTGCCCTATGCTATTCAGAAATTCTTCCATGGTCTTTTACTCATTCACAAAGACCAGAGTGGGTTTTGTCCTGGGAAGATTTTTGTTCGGACCCCATTTGATGTATCAACAGGAGTCCGGACACCTACTAAGTGTCTACAGCCGTCTGGGTTAAGCCTGTTCACGGATAATTGTAATTTATCTTGGTCATATATTACACATCTCTTCTACATGCCTCATACTTATGTTCAGAGCCCGGTGATAGTTACTAAACGCCCCTCAACATGAATAGCCCAAATAAGTTCAGGAAGCTGGCAGTTTCCAAGCTCCGAGTTACTATGTTCTTTATTCTCTATGACAATCTGGAATCTAACATGTTGATACTGTTGATATGTTTGAAAGAGAAATTAAAAAATTTTGTTCATGCTGCGTAAGACTACTTAAGCTTCTTCCTTTCATAGGTCGCCCTAGCTTACTCACAAATACTCGACGCACTCTCATTTTCTCTCACTCATTTTTTCTCTCTTTCAATATATATATATATGTGTGTGTGTAGACAGTGAGCTGGCAGAAGCGTTAGGACGCCGGGCGAAATGCTTAGCGGTATTTCGTCTGTCTTTGTGTTCTGAGTTCAAATTCCACC
>NC_068982.1:152662071-152663343 GCF_001194135.2 Octopus bimaculoides | reverse complement strand
TTTCAGTCAATATGGCTGTGGCCCTACTGGAACACCGCCTTTTAGTCGAAGAAATCGACCCCTGGACTTATTCTTTGTAAAGCCTGGTACTTGTCCTATCGGGCTCTTTTGCCAAACTGCTAATTTACGGGGACGTAAACAAAACAAGATCGGTTGTCAAGCGATGGTGGAGGAAAAAACACAGACACAAACACACAAATATATACATATATATATGTGTGTGTGTGTGTGTGTGACAGGTTTCTTTCAGTTTCCGTCTACCAAATCCACTCACAAGGCTTTGATCGGCCCGAGGCTATAGTAGAAGACACTTGCCCAAGGTGCTGCGTAGTGGAACTGAATCCAGAACCATGTGGTTGGGAAGCAAGCTTCTTACTATGGTATACTCTATAACTTCTTCCTGTTATTGCTGCTGCTGGGGTAATTGTTTGGCTCAAGGTCAGCCATCTCTGTTTCAGCAGATTGAAAGTCCTCTACCCATCAACATAGCGTGTTTCTGTATGTCAGAGTTTGCATTTTCTAAACTGATCGATGTTTCTTAAACTAGTATTGTGTAACTGTAGGGAAATTCAGTCGATATCTCTAACTCGCTATGCTTACCACGCAAGCTATTTCTTTGTGGATCTCTTCGGTTGTTAAAATTGTGAGTTACGGCATATACAGAATGTATGTTTCTGGAATATGAATTGCTATATTCACTGGCTTTATATCTATAATGCACTCTCTTTAAAAATGTCTTTAGTTTTACAAGTGAGTTTCTATGTAAGCGGTCGAACGGGTAGAAATAAAACCCTTACATACTCTCTAATTAATTAAAAATACTGATATGGCTTGAAAGCCGTTGATCATAGATCTGCTGGTTCAGAGCATAGGTGGACTCAGTAAAACCAGCATATGTTGCAATGGTCGCACTGATAGTATTCTTAAGCATTTCATTTTCTCTTGGACATTACTACATACTGCTGAACATGTATCTTATCGATAATTGGTCACATGATGGTCTGCATTTCACTGAGTATATTCTATGGAACAAAATCAGTAAAATGGAAGGAAAGGAAAGGAACATCAGCCAATTGTTAATAATGCTGAATGTGCAAAACGCTGAATGGTAGGCTCATGAACATAAAATGTTGCAGCTCATAGTTATATCTGATATTCGTAGATCGAATATAGCAGAGGACGTATTTTCATTTTGTTCTCCAGCTATCGACCTGAATCTAAATTTGGGTGTGTGTGTGAGAGAGAGAGAGAGAGAGAGAGAGAGAGAGAGAG
>NC_068982.1:152655143-152661469 GCF_001194135.2 Octopus bimaculoides | reverse complement strand
TCTCTCTCTCTCTCTCTCTCTCTCTCTCTCTCTCTCTCTCTCTCTCCACTTTTCTATCCATCCCTATCTATCTGAGTATTTATGTGTGCCTGTTCATCCATCCGTTTCTGTACACTTATGTAATAATATGTGTGTACGCCTTTGTATATTTTTTCTAAATGCATTATAAAACACCGACTTTCTCTTAAAATTGAATATTTAATCAGTCTTTTTTAAATAAACAGCAAAATAAACTATCTAGTCTAACTATGGTAATAAAATGTAATTACTGTCGAGTCGTATTTTGTTTCTATTTAATTATATTTTCCTCTATAGAAATTACCGTTTAAATATTACTATAGAAACAAAAGCAACAAATTTAGTAATATTCGACTTCAATCAAATTCTAACACATTATTATTTTATAAAGTAACTATTAAACATACCTATTTCATATTTACGTTTCGTTGGTCAATATGCAATTTCATATATTGACCTTTCAAACGATTTAATACGTTTTAACCAAAGTTAATTTTTAATCATTCTTAGATTATATCACTTTATAAGCATACCGTAACTATAAAAATCATGGAGTTTCTGCTTGTTATCATTGCCACTTGTTCAGAACCAAGTTTACTGAAGTCCTATATTTTACTATATAATTGTTATCTCTCGATGTAAGGTAATCCAGAGTAAGGAACGTTCTAGTTATGCCATCTGCAAAAGCTTTGACCACATACATACACACATACATGCATATACATTTATACACATATATATGCATATATATATACATATATATATATACGCATATATATATATATATATATATATATATATATATATATACATACAATATATATATATATACCTATTCCAGTAATGTTCTGTATTCAAACGGATTCCTACTCCTTACAAATTATTTAATTATGCTGCATATCTGTCGGAATTCAGTGCCGTTATCATAATTTAAAATTGGCAAATATATACATAGATATTAGATAGACATATATATATACATATAGATATACATACATATTTCTTTAAAGAACTGTTCCATAGTTTGCAGAAAATATTACCGTACTTCAAGCTGTGTTACCAATTGTCGTTCCAGTTAAGGTAGATGTATGGTAGGACAATGAAATCAGAAACATATCTTGTTTGACCGAACAGAAAACCTGGCGTAAGATATTTTGGCTGTTAGACGGTTTTTAATTGTATCTCCACTTCAAGCCAATAAATCAGATATCTCTTGTAGGGTTTACAAATCTTTGGTACCAGTTTTGTCACGTACCATGATAAATTTCATTCCAGAATATTTGGTCTTCTGCAATTCTTTTATATACATATAAATGTGAGTTTATTTTCGGGTATGTGACATATTCTGTTTGTGTAATCAAGGGACCTATCTATATACAGTATCAAAATGTAAGATATTATGTATACCACGGACACTTCTACTCTTAGTGTAATGTCTAAACAGACTTACGGTAACACGGAGTGTGACGAGAATGAACACCTGATTAGCAATTTGTCTAGTAATTAGCCTTTTATGCTTTAGTTTGAAATGCGTTATAAAAGTGAAAAAATTGCTCACAATTGTGTGTACTTCAATGAGAACTAGAAGCATATAATTACGAAGGGAACTGCTCGATTATTTGGCCATGCAGCAATAATTAATTCACTGTTTGTGAATAGAAACAGAAGGAGCTTTTTGCTCATAATAATGTCAATAATGATTTACCCCATAACCCACAGTTTCCTTTGAACCTGTAGAGTTGTCACTATCAGCACTAGTACTTGATTAATAGTATATTTTAAAGGCACAAAAATTTAAGGATAAATTGACTGATGAGATTTGATCTCGAGACAAAAAAAACCCAGACGTAGCTAAACAATGCGTAACATTCAGTAATAACTTTAATGGTTCTTCCACTCTGCGTGATTAATAACTGCCCAGCAATTTATATACTAAAAGATGCTATATGTATATTTTATTTCTTATTAACTTACTAAGTAAATTAATATTATTGGGAGCTATTGTAAAACGAGAAATATTAATAAAAATATAACCAAAGATTAAAGTTAAAATATTCAAAAGATATGCCAGAAATATTTTCAAATTATTTTTCCATTGCCCTGGGGAAAGAAATTTAAAGAAATACCGATTATTTATTAAATTTATTTTATATTCTGTCAAGTGAACACGAAGGCGTAATGTATCATAAATATAATATTTATTTTGCAGTTTTAGTAATTCGGTAAATAAATGACTTCAACAGATCGTTTTTTAGTTTGTTTTAGCCTTGACAATCAAAACTATGCTAGAGCTAGCATTATTACGATGACGTGTGAAAACTGGAAAATAGTATCCTGGGTGAATCACGATGGCCAATCTAAATATGGCCAATCTAAATCGTATATTCAATTTTTATTTTGTAATTTTACTACTTTTAAAATTAGAGTCGGACGTTCATTTATATATCACAAATTTGACAGAGACAAGAGTTTGTGTTTAATTCAAGAAAGAAGCTGAGAAAAAGGCAGAAAGTTATAAACTAATGTTAGCGTAAGGTGGTGATCAATTCTAAAAGTCCTTGTCATTCGATCTGTTAGAAACAGTAGACGCGATAACATATTATATCAAACTGTCTTTCCTTCTTTCTTCTTCAGACTCTCACTCACTCGCGCGCTCTCTCTCCCCACTTTCTTTTTCTCCTCTCTCTCTCTCACTCACTTCCTCTCTCTCCTTCTTTATTTTTCTTACATAAATTTCTCTCTACTTTTATTATTCATTTTCATTCGATGAATCTGTCTCTTCATTTCTCTGTCAATTTCTTTCTCCGTGTTTGCGACTCAGCCTGTTTCTTTGTTTCTTATACCACCTTCATACTTCCGTTTTCTTCTCTCTCACATTCAAGTGCATACAAGGGTTAAGCCAAAAGTATCTGAAAACAACTGAGTTAAACCGAAAACAAGTAATTTGTATATTCTCCATTTGTGACCATACGTTTATTTTCTATATGACAAGTATTGTTTGCGTATAGCCTTATCACTCTTGATTGATGACAAGATCAATAATCACAAAAAAATCTAATGTGTAGATTGAAATAATATACATTATTAAAGTCACTGAAATGTATTCATCTCTTCTCTGCCGCTTATAAAATTTAATTTAGCCATTCATTTATGCATCACAGAGTTGAGAACTTTTCTAAAACATTGTCACTCTACCTATTATTAACAGCAAGCGTAATTAAGTGTTGCGTCAACATTTCAGTTTTTCTTCCTCTGTCACTTACTTTAATTTATCTCTCTCTCTCCCTCCCTCCGCATTCTCTCTCCTCTCCATTCTCTCTCTCTTTTATCTCTCTCCCTTTCTCTCTCTCTCTCTCTCTCTCTCTCTCTCTCTCTCTCTCTCTCTCTCTCTCTCTCTCTCTTCCAGTCTTTCGCAGTCATATTTCTGTTTGTGGCACATTCACGCTTAATGTCGTGTTTTAATGTTAATGTACATTTGCCTGAAACTCATGCAACATGATATTACGTTTCTTTTTTTAGGTACCACTTCAGAATGAAAACACTTTCTGGAAAACATCAGACAATCTTTTATAGCTTTGTAAGGTGATCCTTTTTAGTGCCTTCGAGAGTAGCTGGAGGAAGGAAAAATGTTCTTTAAAGGGATCCCTTAGCTTATTGCTTGTAACACAAAGGACAACACTAAGAGTATTGGTAGACTAAGTGATAGACTTTAAATCGGGCAACTGCCGATATGTTTTTTACCTTGTAAATTAATTTCTATGTATGGCAACATGCTATTGGAGAGGTTGTGCTAGATGAATATGCCTCAAAAGAAATTATTTTCATAATTTTATGAGCATTTTCAAGATGACCTTAACATTTATATTCTGGGACAGAGCTCAGAAAAGTTTGCATTTGTTCATCTTGTTTTAGAGGAAGTCAACGATATATGTCCAAGAGACCAGAGTGCCATGATCTTCGCGTGCAATAGTGGACGTTATGGCAATTTCATCACGTTTACTCATACTACTAAACGAAGCAAAATCCTGGAAGAGCTTTTTTCAGAATAGTTTAACACCGACAGACATAGCTATCGTATTGTTTTGCTACCGTTATTCACTGTTCAATTCCATTGTTTACGCTGATGCTTTGCTTGTTGTCTTATATTTTCATTTATATTTACCTTTCTATTGTTTCACTGTACAATGAACCACTTTCAGCATTAAATCACTAAAGCTAAGAGCAAACAGTCAGTCAGCATCGTTAGACCTTATAATTCCATCACGCATATTTTAAGCTATACGTTGCTAATATAGATAATTCAGAGGGGACACAGAGCTCTGCCTCATGTACAGATTTTAATTTAGAACTAATTTCAACCTAACGTGACTTATTTTGTTATATCAGCGGGATTTTGAAAGCACACAAGCAAGAACCTGGACAATGGTCTAACCAGATTCTGATGTGAAGCTCATAAATTTCTAAAAATAAAAACGTTATTTGATTATTTTAATATTAATTTAAAACATAACTTAATTTAAAACCTAAAATGAAAACAAAACAAGTCAATGGGAATATATATGGAGGAACTACAACAGTCTTCTTCATCTGGCTTTATTTTAGCAGTTATCTATTTAAGATAATTCGTTTCAGAAACCATCAAGTCTCATTATATAGAGAGCAAAGGCAACCGGGAAATATTTTATCAAACATTATCAAAAATATTTTATCAAACATAGGCTTTTAGCTGATAAAACGCTCGTTCTGAAACTGCATTATTTATTGGTAAGGTCGAAAAATATGGTAGAGTGTGGGCAAACGAAAACAAATGGAATCAATGCCATGGTGGATCATGAATTTCAGTACATTGCTGATGTTCATTTTTGTGTCACCTGTATTTGCTTTACTGCCAGTGCGCGTTATTTCTTTGTATATGATGTTCAATGTACAAAACGCTTCTACAATTTCAGTTTGACAGCGAATAATACAGGAGAACACATCTGCTAAAATGTACTCATTTGTCCACATTATCTGCACATTTAAAATGTTTTGCATCTAGAACACTAATTAACAACGTTACGTGTTTAAACTAAACGAAAATTTTTCCTGTACTACTTATAATAAAATCTAAGGACATTCAGTAGAATTCAACTGAATATTTCTTACAAGCACCATATATTTCCTTTAGCCTTTGCAATTTCATCCTGGAATCTTTTTGTTTTGTGTTCTCTGTGCAGTTTCTATTCTATATTATCACATTTTCGAGACAATCTAAATACTTCCTTTTTCAATATGTTTCAATGTACATTTCTAGATATTTCACATATCTTTCACATCGTCTTTCAAGAGCCAAATCAAACGAGAAGCCATCAATATAATTAGACTATTTTTCTGTAATTATATAAATTAAAAGTCTTCTTTCGCATTTTGCTCCAGAATATAAGAACAAGAATTCATAAGAACAGCGTGTTTCTATTATATACTTTGCCTCGGTAAGCTGATTAGTTTTGTAACTCAGCATCCAGATTCATTTCAGAGCAACTACTAGTTCTAAGGAAATTCTGCAACACTTCCTTTACTACTGAATTCCCCCGGGCGTCTATAACAAAGCAGCTTTTTAGACGCGGTGCAAAATATTTGCTCTGACTGCGTTGTTCTTTACGTTGTTCATTTAGTACTGAAGAAGAGGTACAGAATTAGAGAAAAACATTCCAGATTTCAAACATATACTTTGGTTTTACTACTGGTACTTATCACATGAATTCAGCCAAATTTAAATTATGTGCGCAGCATTGTGTACCGATTGCATTTGGATCAACTTCCCAGTCTTTGTGACCACATATTTCACCCGACTTGATGCCTGCTCCCTTGTAACATAAAGTCATTGGCAAATCTAAAAAAGGTTTTCTGCTCTTGCTCCAGGCAATTCGATGAATTACATGAATCGTTCTGCTATATCATTAAGCTTATTAATGATAATCGTACAAGATACTGCAGATGACTCTTCGGGAATGGATAATAATATGAAATGATATTCTTTCTATTTCAAATGGATATCGGTGTGGTTAAAATGAGGACAAACATATCTTAGACGTTGTTAGCTGATTACATTCAGTTAAAATAGAACAAAATTGCCCTTGGAGCATTAGACTTAAAATGTTCATTGGTGTATGTAAATATTTCAATGAACTGAATCGCGATATATTGAAACGGCTTTGATCGAATGTGTAATGACTTTCATTTTTGTTTGGCAGCTATCACGACAGCAGTTATAACACACAAACACACACACACACACACACACACACACACACACACACACACACACA
>NC_068982.1:152647346-152655028 GCF_001194135.2 Octopus bimaculoides | reverse complement strand
ATATATATATATATATATATATATATATATATATATATATAAGTATGTATATATGTGCATGCAGCTATATATATCATTATCATCATCATAATTATTATTTTTATTCTTTGTATCTCAGGTTTTGTTGGAACTCGTGGAACCTTGCATGCGTAGCAGGCTGACTACCTGCAGTCTACGATACCATGTTATCTCTTCTTTTCAAATATCTAATACTTTCCTTATTATTCTGACCGTGCCAAGGAGGTAAAACTTTTGTAACAGTTCTACTCAGCACTCTATTCCAATTTCCTTTATATTCCTCTTGATGTCTTCTATTACTGTCCTCAAGGGCCCAACAATAATTAGCACTATCTTCATCGTCTTCATTTTTCATATTCGGGCCATTTCGTACTTAAGAGTATTTTATATATTCTTTCACCTTCCCTCTTGACTATTCGTGAAGAAAGCAAAGGACCACTCATGAGGTCACAGAAGTGCGACGAAAGAACTCTGGCCGAAATATAATCAATATGAAATAAAGCTGAAGCAAAAGAACTCCAAATAAATAGTGCGTGTGTTTTCATTGGCTAAATTTGTATATTTTATCTTTTATCTTTCTCTTTTGTGTCTCTCATTCCTAACGGTCTTCCATTTTTTGTTCCTGCTGTATGTGTCTTTATTTGCGTATGCGTATATCCCTCTGTGTGTCTATGTTTGCATTATCAGCATCCCCTGTTTATTCACGTTCATTTTATTTTATTTGTTTTATTTATTTGTTTTTATCTACTTATCTGTTCTTTTTTGCGTATTAATTTATTATATTTTATGTATTTAATTACTTAATTCCATTTATTTATCTATCTATTGTATTAGTTTAATATTATTATTAGTTTCATATTATTACTAATTTCTGGGGATCTTATTCTGTCATCAGGTTGTGATGTGGGTGTGTGTTAGTTTATCTTCTATTATGTGTGTAGCTTCCGTAATTTGTCCGTTCTATGTGTGGACAATATTTTTACTTCTATGTTGCTGAGTGATCCCCCGTGTTCCCGCTTGGCGCGTTGGTATAGTACCGACGAGCTCTGCCATAATCGAGTAAGACAATTTAGCGTCTATTTTCAGCGTATAGGCATGGTACCCTCAGTGCCCTTAATTATAACTATATCTTAAACTATTGTAAATCTCTGTATACGTATAGAGAGAGGTTTATAATAGTATAAAATGCAATATATTGTATTTTAAACTATTATAAATCTCTGTATATATGTATACAGAGATTTATAATATTATAAAATACATTTATAATTAAGGGCACTGAGGGTACCATGCCTATACGCTGAAAATAGACGCTAAATCGTCGAACCACTCTAAATCATCACTTGTTTTCTTTATACAAAATCCGGACGGAACTTATGGGATGGCCTGATATATATGTAAGCGCAGGCGTGGCAGCGTGTTAAGAAAAGTTTGCTTCTTGACTACATGGTTCTGCATTCAGTCACAGTGCGAGGCAACTTGGGCGAATGTCTTCTGCTATATCCTCTCAGGCTTACCAAATCCTTGTGAATGGATTTGGTAGACAGAAAGAACCCTAGTTTCCGCCACCAAAGAAATAAGTGGGCGGACAAACATCGACAAACAGACACACACACATAGATATATGTATATGCCATTCTGGAAAAAGGTAAGTTTATATTCTGGAAGTAAGAAGACAGTCAAAGACACTCTCGTCTGAGTCAATCACCGTTGTCAGCACGACAATTGGACTGTCTTATCTGAAGCAGCTAAAAGACCTAGGCGTGTATAGAAAACAGAGTAGAAAACATTTATAAATTGTCGTAATTTATTGTGCTGATGATGGCTATTGAACCAGAAACCCGTCTCGAGGAGTGTCCTCTTATCTGCAGACATTAAACTTGCCCTTTCCTTTATTAGCATGACAATATTAAAGAATTCTTAAATCTTGAGATTGTCTCCTCTTTTGGTGGAAAGACTGGGATAATGCACAGCACAGGCATTTGACTACTATAAACTAATCCTTTGTGTAGGTTGTTCAGCAAGAAATTGCTAGACCATCAACAACGAGAGACTACTATGGTCATATCATATATGTGAGCCTGTGTGCATGAAATTATAAATATATATATAGATATATATATATATATATAATCCAAAAAAGCGAAGAAAAAAACACAAGAAAGAAAAACAAAAACGCGAGGACGTGGTACATGCAAAGTATTAACAGACGCTCAGGGAAGGAAAGAAAGGTAGTTTTAAGTCTCGACTCGAGCAAAGCTCTTCAGAATCAGGAAACAGAGGAAAGTCCAAGAGAAAAGGAAGTCGAAAGTAAAAAAACGCCAACGATCCACACGTATGTATGTATGTATGTATATATGTATGTATGTATGTGTATGTATATATATATATTTTCATTTTCATTTAATCCAGTTTCAGCTCATAAGCTGTGGCCATGCTGGGGCACCGCCATATATATATATATATATATATATATATGTATATATATATATATAAACATTATATATATACATAAACATTATATAAATATGTATATAGCTGTAGACATAGTTTTATGTATACACATAAAACTGTGTGCGACTATGTGCATGTGTGCCTATATGTAAGGGTACATGTATCATGCATGTATCTATGTATATGTGTATATATATATATATATATATATATATATATATATATATATACACGTATGTGTGTGTATATGTACATATATGTATGTATGTATGTATGTAGAAATATGTATGTAAGTATTATGTATGTTTGTATGTATGCACAGACTGTATGTTGAGTATTGAGTATTTTATGTCACTGACTGAAGTACATTGTCTGCGAAAGAAAAAATATAAGAGATGTAACGTAAAACGCATTTTTATTTCTGTCTCCCCAATATACTATCGTATTGTTTTCTACCGTTATTCACTGTTCAATTCCATTGTTTACGCTGATGCTTTGCTTGTTGTCTTATATTTTCATTTATATTTACCTTTCTATTGTTTCACTGTACAATGAACCACTTTCAGCAATAAATCACTAAAGCTAAGAGCAAACAGTCAGTCAGCATCGTTATTGATGGCAATAGTAAAAATATTGCAATAAAGAATGCTGGGGTAAAAAAAAAATAAGAAAGAATTCGATACCACGTGCCTGATTGTAAATTGTGTTGTGTGGTGGTGCAAAGAGATATTCTATGATTCACAAAATGAAGAGAATGTCTTTTCTCAGTGAAATCATTCCATTTGCAATCATCAACATTAACGAAACTACCTTAGAAGAAAGAAATTCAATTAATTAAAGAAATATATTTTCTTTTCGGTGAATTCTATTTCAAATGTGTTTATCTTCGCTTTAGTCTTACTGCGGGTGTGTGTGTGTGTGTGTACGTGCGTGCGTATGTGGGTGTGCATGTGTGTGTGTGAGTGGGTGGGTTGTTGTGTGTATGTGTCTATTTGTAATTACGAGTGTGCGTGTGTGTGTATTTATGCCGTCTGAGTGTATATGGGGTTTTCTATAAATTCGTAAGAATGAGTCATTGTAGTATGTGTGTGTTTGTGTGTATATTTGTGCATTGCTTACGTTTCTGTGTTGGTTTGTATGTACAAACCTTGTTATAGTTGCATGTACGTCAATGTATTTATATGTGTGCATGTTTTCGTGCGTGTGTATATAGAGAAAAAGAGAGAAACACACGCACACACACGCGCGATGACACATATACATACACACACTCACACACACTCACACACATATGCATTTTGTTTTTGTTTTTTGCTTTTCTTTTTTCTTCAGTTTCTTCCAGTTTTTTTCCTTTCCGTTTATTCTTACTCTTCACTGTCGCCTTCTGTGTAACTTTATTTCGTTTTCCTGTTTGTTTTTCAGAAAATGTGTAGGTTTTTATCTTATTACTCGGTTGTAAATTATTTTGTTATTACCCTAGAATTTGACGCTATACGTTTCCTTGGTATATATTGCCTTGCTATGATTCTGGTTTGTTTTCATACTAGTCATATAGTTTTGTCAAATGTATTTAGATATGACGAAATGTAGGCTATTGATAAAAATATTTTATGATGCAACATATGTAGTATATGATTGCTCTTTCTAGATTACGGAACTTGTTTATGAAGATGAAATTTTGTTGACACTTTCAATATCACAGGCTGCACCAACTGAACCAGAGAGAATCTCTAAAATGTATTGTTCCCTCTCTTAATATTATGCTTACGTTTAATTGTATTGATTTCGTATTCGGCTGTATATTCACTTTCCAGCGATTGCAAATAGAATCATTAAAACACATACATGCACACGGTTATACACATTTTCGTTTAATTTCACCTGTTTTCCGAAATGCAAATTATATTGTTTAGGTTGTTGTAGATAGACAAGCATTTTACAGAAATAGCTGAATGCATAAAATTCGGAATTCAGACCACATGACGCGTGGTTTTGTACTTCAATCCTTCACGTTGTCATTTAGGTCAAGGCCAATTCTCATAGAAATGAAATATGACCAAAATGATTCCAGCAATGGCCATACAGTCTTTGTTCGTGATATTTCGGTAAATATTATTTAATGTGTATCTTTCTGTTTGTAAAGCGGTGAAGTGTGATTTTAGAGAAATCTGACTGCTATTTTTAGCAGATCGTATGACCACGTATACAGCTTCCTCATTGATAAAACAGGTATCTAAATACATTGAGCTCAACTCGGTTGTCTCTTTAATATCCATAAAATTGTGTATAGACATAGATATTCGCGTTATGTGCAACATGATGTGAAACATCAAATAATTTAATGAAGTTAAATGCAATATACATCAAAACCATCATTATGTTAGCAGTGTGGTGACGATATAATTTGCTGTAAATATCTGCATAATAACTAGCTATTCGGTTTCTTGATCCAGGTTCCCACACCTCAGCCACAATAAATAGTATTTACTTCCAGCATCCGAGATGTAGCATGAATTGTTCATGCAATTCCTTCTATTTCCAGTTGTTTGTCCTGTTCTTCCTTTTGTTCTTGAATTATCCTACTTCTTCAGTAACGCTTTGAATATTTCTAGCCGCCGATAGTATCCTTTCTTCGCTACGTAAAAACATAGTTTTTTGAAACCCAATATCGTAGTACCTATTATGTCTTCTGCGTTTAAAAAATGTCTGCCTCATTCCTTTCTTGGTCCGAAGAACTTCTCGATATTACTTTCAAAATGGGGCGCGCTGTGCATTGGAAGCAGTTTTCCAGTTCTATCTAATTCCTGCCACTCTGTTTTAGAGAAGATACTGAGTGTCTTAATAGTGGTACCGATCATGTATTCATTGCTTTGATAATATTTCCAACATTTAATTTTGTTTCGAGCACTTTCCTAACTGTTCCGTTATATTCTTTGGAGATTTTCTCTCATTTCTCCTTCCACCTTATCCTCTCGTCCTTCAGCATTACAAGGTACATGTATCTCTCATTATTTCTCAGTAAGCTTATGATATCCTCTTGTTGTAAATGTATACCACTAGAATTGACCTTTTGGCTTCTCTCCATAATTAATATTGCATACTTATTTATCCCAAACTTTATCACTTTATCTAACTATTCTGACTGTTTTATATATTCAGATTTTTTTTCATTTTTCTATGATTAATTTTCGCCTTAGTTTTGGCAAATCATAGGCAGGCCTATGAATATACGTAATGACAAAACATAATGAAGACAAGTTTCCCTGAAATATCCCCTACGTATTTTCTCGTTTCCTAACGATCCATTTGTGCATGTTATTTCTACTTTCCACGATCTCAAGTCTTTTTCATTGATCCCGCGCGTTCTCAGATACTCCAATAGTCAACAGTATAGAACAATATCATAAGATTTCTTGTAGTCTATCCAACTAACAGTTAAGGTCGTCTTTGTTAGTTGGGCCTCATTTAGCCTCATGCTAGCTTATTATTTAAATGGAGAAAAGTAACACCTTTAAGCTTTCTTCGTATCTCCAAGATTATTTAGGGCATGTCACGGAATATAAGTGAAATAACTCTGATAAATGCAATTGATATTAGGTGGCAGTGTTAACCTATAGCTTAAATACGCCATTCAGGAACAAGAGAAGACGCACTGTTTATCAAATTTCTATCAATTAAATTTAATTTACAACGCTTGCTTCGGTCGATCAGAAGTCATGGCAGAAAACACTTGTCCAAGTTGTTGTGCAGTGCTTTTGAATCTAAACCCGCATAGTTGCGAAGCGATCATCTGACCTATACAGCAAACCTATTAGACATACATTCTTACGGTGCATGGATTCCATTGTCTAATTACAGAAATGAAATGAGATTTAAAAAATAAATTTGTATTTTTTGTTGAGATACAAAGAAAATACAGCTTCGAAATTGTTGGTTTATAATGTACATCTAGACATTGTTTACAGCCAGTCAGACATGAGGCATTAAGTGAAGTCCTCGAAGCGGTTTATTATACTCCTGACGGTTAACTGGATGAAGATTATTTGTGGATTATTTATAATGCAACTTATTTTAAGTCACAGCATAATGTGTACGTAGCTATAAATATGGAACAGTATATATATATATATATACTCACGCGTATGCAAATATCTGTACACAATACAGTAGACATAAAGAAGTGAAGACAGAGAACAATATACATAGATATACTGAAAGAGAGCAGTATCATACATATATGCAGACAGAGCACAATGTATATAGGCATTTAGGATAAAGATGATGATAATGTATATATAGTTATGATGAGAGAGCACGCCATACACACATATGCATTTATATAAAGATATTTACATATATATGTGTGTGTATAGATGAAATTAAAATCTTAAAGCACGTCTTCTTTCTACTGCATGTGTGAATTTGTAACTCCTATTAACGAATGAAACATACAATAGTGAGTAAACACTGCCAAAAATTTTCCAAAACCCTGTTTTTGATATATATATACATTAGGTTGTCAGGAAAGTTCTTGCGATCTTTAACCTTTAAATTCAGATGCACATATCTCGACTCAAACAAAACTTTATAAATCGAAATAAACACCGTCAGAATAAACACACTTTTGTCAACGCGTAAAAATCCTGCGTTCTGGTGGCGATGAAGTCATTGAGGCATGTTTGGCATCGTCTTAGTTTTTGAAGCATTTCACACGCAGGAAGTTGTCGAGATGCTTGAAAAACTGGTTGCCGGTAGGTGAGAGGTCTGGTGAGTATGACGGGTGAGGAATAGTTTCGTAGCCCAATTCCTTCAGCTTCTACAGAGTCAGTTGTGTGACCGTGCGGCCGAGCGTTGTCGTGGAGAAGAATTGGTCCTTTTCTATTGACCAATGCTGGCTGTTGTTGTTGGAGTTTCTAATGCATTTCATCCATTTTCTGGCAGTACTTCGCCGTAATGGTTTCGCCTGAATCCAGAAAGGTGTGATGGATGAGACCGGTTGCAAACCACCAAACAGTCACCGTGACCTTCTTTTGGTGTAACTTTGGCTTCGGGAAGTGCCGTGGAGCTTCGTCGGCATCCAACCATTGAGCTGAGCGTCGCCGGTTGTCGTAAAGAATCCACTTTTCATCGCAAGTCACAATCCGGTCGAGAAACGGTTCGTTTTTGTTGCGTAAAGGGAAAGTCGACACTTCAAAACGGTGTTTTTCTTT
>NC_068982.1:152645055-152647241 GCF_001194135.2 Octopus bimaculoides | reverse complement strand
TTGCAAGTGCTTGGAAATTGTCGTATACGTTACGTCTAATTCAGAAGCAAGCTCTCGAACAGTTGTGCGTGGATTGGCTTCGACTAAGGCTCTTAGTTGATCGTTGTCAACATCCGATGGCCGACCACTACGCTCATCATCTTCAGGACTCTCGTCACCGCTACGAAATTTCTTGAACCACCATTGTGCTGTACGTTCATTAGTGGTTCTTCGGCCAAACGCATTGTTGATATCGCGAGTTGTTTTCAGCAGTTTTTCGGACTAGCTTGAACTGGAATAAGAAAATTGTGCGAATTTGCTTTTTGTCCATGTTGTATTCAACGTTCTTGAAAAAAATGGCCTAATTATTTCAAAAGAAAAAGAGTAACACGATTAGATAGAGCGAAAAACGGGTTTTAAAATATATAAAGTGAAGGTAATTTAATGAAAATTAATTTGAAAATACATCATTTACAACCAAAATTTAAAATTCCGCAAGAACTTTCTTGACAACCTAATGTATATATATTTATATTTATATATATATACATATATATATGTACATATATATATATATATATGTGTGTGTGTGTGTGTGTGTGTGTGTGTGTGTGTGTGTGTGTGTGTGTGTGTGTGTGTGTGTGTGTGTGTGTGTGTGTGTGTGTGTATGCATGTATGTATGTATATAGTAATATATACATATAACAATGATATACATAGACTTCACTCCATGCACAGTATACAGAGACTTGGGTATAGGTGAGTTAGAAGTAAATCGCTTAGCAATCAAGGGGCCTTTTCTGATTTCGCTCTATGACATTTTGGGTAAACGTCTTCTATTATAGCATCAGATCACTCCAAGACTTTTGACTGAAACTGACAATTGACAAAACGGAAACTCTAGGACTGTACTTGTAATACAAAATACCAGCTTTATCACACTCTGTATCACACCGATTTTGTCTAAAGATTACGTCGATGATGTACGTGATTATGGAATACTCAGCCATTTAAAAACGTATACAATGAGTAAGTAGATCAACTGATTGAAATTGAACTACCTACTCATTGTAGGTAATTGTAGGACGATTCATTTTCTTTATAAAGATGCAAAGAGAGAGAGAACATTATATGAAACACATGAAGACAGCCTAAAGAGTATATAGACGTGGAGATAGAGAAAATTAAATAGAGCTATTTTCTTTGTATAGATCTTAGTTAATGTTTTGAATAGTTTTCTATGTTCAGTATTTAATCTTAAAGTAGATACAGTTATTCTCCATAGGACGCTTTCAAGAATTATATTTATTTTCTGCATTAATCATTTAATATTTCAAACTCATTACTTTGGTTCCTTTATAGTTTATACATTGCAGCACCTGACACCAAATACAGACACGCGTTTTTGCTTAGTACACTACCTAATCGCATTTTAATATACCTAATGGTATTTGTTTTAATGCACCTAGTACAATACAAATCAGTAGTTTCTTTCGATAAACTTTAACTTGCAACAAAGCCACTCATATTACCATTATAACTATAACTTTTAAAAGTATATATTGTTTCAGACTAAAAAAAAAGTAATCACACCTAACTGAACTACCATTAATAATTATGGATATGATTTAGTGTGTTAAAATATAATTTAAACGGAAAGCTAGAATATAAATACCGTAGCTATATTGAGGTGAAATTTGGAACTAAGTCGAATAGCTTCAATCTAACAAACTTAATTGATATATGAGAACATTATCTGTATACATTTTATTTATTTCTAGATTCATTATTTATTAATATCGTCAAACTAGGCTGTATTTGTAACACAATTCTCAGCGCCACAGTACAGATGTGGTTACTCTGTATCACGTCCCCGGAATTTTGTTGTATAGAATTGGAAATAACTTCATACTTGCTAATTTAATATTAATATTAGTAACTGAAAATTGTTTACCAGCATAATCTAGATGTTACATAGACATGGAAGATGGAGCATTTAAGTCCTAGAAAGGATACACGGGTAAACAATTTCAAAAACCCGTTGTTCATTCATACATATATGCAGAAAAATATACTCGCAAACACACACATGCATACACATGCATGTACACAAGCTCTCGGACACATATACATATACTCACATATATATGTACATACATGTGTGTGTGTGTGTGTGTGTGTGTGTGTGTGTGTGTGTGTGTGTGTGT
>NC_068982.1:152641128-152644903 GCF_001194135.2 Octopus bimaculoides | reverse complement strand
TATACGTCGATTTTCAAAAATAATATATGGAAAAATAAAAATCAAGTTAAGTCATTTTACATGACTTTACGTCTGACCGCCACAAATATTGGAATCGTAAAATCACTAGAAAACCGTTAAGAGCACATAAAATCTGTACAATACATAAGAATAAAATCATAAAATCATATCAAAATACGTACAGTAAATGTTAAGATACGCACCATAAAGCAGTGTGGCTTAGTAAACGAAATCATGAAATCAGCTGTGTTGTCTTATTTATCGATCTTTCGGAGCTCATATTACACTGTTGTTCCACTAACTACTATTAGACGTTGTTGTCACTCGTGATTCCTGCGATTGTTTTGAATACAGATTTGTTTACGTCTGTTTATTGGCTACTTCCTCATTCTCATTCATTTGTGACATTATTTTTTACCACCATGGCTCCTAAGAAAATTCATAGTGAAACTGCTAATCACCTTGCTATAACGCTGGAAGATAAACTGGCTATGATAGAACGCCATGAAAAAGGTGGAAAAGTGGTAGCAATTGCACGATCTTTTGGGATGAGTCGGACAACTGTATCGACCATTGTACAAAACAAGGACAATATTTTAGCACATATCAAATCTGAAACCCCAGAGATAAATAACACTTTCATTAATAAGAAAAGAGGCAAAATCTTTGAAGGAATGGAAAGTTTTCTTTCTATTGGATTGTTAGGTTGTATTGTCAGCGTGCTACTGTTAGTTGAAAAATCATTCAAGAGAAAGCGTTGTTTTGGAGGATCTGAAGAAAAAATATCCAATGAGAAAGATGCAGAGCTCAAAGCAGAGAAGTACTGCAAGGAGAAGGGGATTCCTTTTAAGGTTTTACTTATCTTAGATAATACTCCTGGCTACCCGCAAAACATCATAGAATTTGGCCCCAACGTTACTGTCGTACGCCTCCCTCCGAACACCACGTCTCTTCTGCAGCCAATGGATCAGGGAATAATTGCTATCTTCAAGAGTTACTATATAAAGCGTACGCTGCGGCAAGCAATAGCTGCAACTGATCTTGATGAGTCCATCAAACTTCGTGAGTTTTGGAAGAGATACGGTATCTGCAAGGCTGTACAGAACATAGCAGCGGCATGGAATGATGTACAGAGCACGGCTAAAAATAATGTACGGAAAAAGCTATGCACGCAATTAAGGGGTTTGATAATGTTGCCATCAACAAAACTTTAGTGACTACGAGCAAAGAGCTGGAAATGGAGGATGATTTCACAGATTTATTTGAAAAAGACAAGCAGCCCCTGAAGAACGAGGATTTGATAGAGCTTCACGAGCAGCAAAATAAAGAAGAAAAGGAAGTCGAATCCGAGCCACGTAATTTTACCATTAAGAAAATGCAGCAAGCATTTGCATTTATCGAAAAAAGGTCTTTCTATGTTCGAGGATATGGATCCAAATGCTCGTTTTTCCAAGATTATGGGGGGTTTGTCACGAAGCTTTTGCTCCTTATAATGTAATTCCCGAGAAAAAGAAGAAGACAATTCAAAGAACTCTCAACCGTTTTTTTAAGTGCATCGAATAACAAGAACAGCCAGAGTCAGCTGTTGATGTTGACGATCCACAGCCATTTACATCTGCGATGTAAACCACGAAATTGTATGTACGTATTGGTAAATTTAAAATAATTTCGCTTTTTTACTATTGCAAAATAATAATAATTACTGAATTTGTTTTTTAATCTTTAAAAGGGCTTTTATTTTATTATGTCTTATTGCAAGCCGCATTCATAAATAAAGTGTCCTCGCTGTGCGGTAAACACCGCCAAATTGTATTCGTAAATTTAATTACTTTTTTTTACTGTACTGTATTAAAAAATAAAAAATTATATGTTTGTAAGCTTAAAATAGGTTTTTATTAACCATGTATTATTGAAAATGCATTCATAAATAAAGTACAGAATTGGGAATGGTTATTGTTGGTTTAGCCTAGAGGCAATTTAATTCGACTAAAGTCGTTTTTTGACTTAAGTCGTGTCTCCTGGAACCAATTAACGGTGCAGGGTGAGGTGTGCCTCTGTGTGTATATATATATATATATATATATATATATATATATATATATATACGTTACTAATCATGAATAGAAGAAAATACACTTATATTATCGCAGGCAAATTCTCTAATACTATTAAAACGAAATAGGATGAAATACAGAATAGGAACGGGAACCTCCCAATGTAGGCTTTTACATTGATCATGCTTATGTTAACAGTTTAAGTTTCTCTGGAACGTTTTCAAACAGTGAACAAATAAATATGTGCATTTTTTCACGCATAACTAACGAGTGGAAATTATGCGTTATGTGAACGTGCATAATATGGGTTTATGAATTCATAGCGTCTTATAGTCAATGTGTAGTCGTCTACACGGGCATAACACCGTCAAAATTCCGAAATGCAGAACAGAGTTCATGGCTGTCTTTCAGTATAGCAAATATAGATAACTCGTTATTTTCTGGTGGTTTATATTGGGACCAAGTCAATACAATGTACCACTAAAAGTTTATAGCTGCATGTAGTAGGTGCGTTTTATGTACAACTTGTAGCTACCTCCTGGGAATGGGTATTACTTTGATGAATAGTGTTTTTAAGTGGGGAAAATCTCCAATAAAGATACACTTAACACCTTAAATGTCTCTTAGGAGAGTCACCACATATGCCAGCAAAGTAATTACCAACGCCACCACAAAGTGATTATAAATTTAACATGAATTAAATATTGTGGGTTAAGAAAAGTGATTTACTGGTTCGATTTAGTTATTATATTCAAACAACGTTTTTTCTTTACACATGTTCTTTTATTTCTCAAACCCATAGTTGGTTACTTTAGCATTCTAGTCTAAGTCATTCGACACTGAAATTAGACATTCATAAGTTTAATCATTTATGGTAAATTCAGTCCATATTAAGACTGAGGTTTCATATTTCAAATTCGAATATGCTATTTCAAATACATATATATACATATATATATGTATATATATATATATATATATGTATATATATATATATATATATATATATACTAGCAAAAAGACTGCCCCGGGTGGTTTTCTCCTAGCCCCTTGATAATTTATTCACATTTGATTCTCATTTCTAATAATTTTTATATTTTATGTCTAATCATTTCTTTGTATAATAGTGCTTACATGCTTAGTAAATATTGCTTTCATTATTTTATCACAGTCATAATCTCTCTTTCGTAAACAAACATCACGGTTGTCCAACAACAGAGGGAGAAGCAGGTTGTCAAGTTTTACCTTCCCCTCAAAGCAACATAGAGACTTCAGTTCGGCAATCCATCTGTAAGCTTTGCAGTATGTGTGTGTAAAAGAGAGAGAGAAAGAGAGAGAGAGAGAGAGAGAGAGAGAGACAGAGACAGAGAGAGAGAGACAGAGAGAGAGAGACAGAGAGAGAGAGACAGAGAGAGAGAGACAGAGAGAGAGAGAGAACATTGCAAACAATGAATGAAATAAACACGAAATGAAAAAATGGTATAAATGAAAAGGTATTACTGCAGAAGCATACGCTCCCAACTTTGTTGCCTCATAACATCCAGAAAAATGGATACTTTTTAACAAAATTTGCCGCAAATACCGCTTAGATGTTTTGGCTTCAGAGTATATAGGGATTTATGGGAAAGCCTTTTTGCGATGGGGTAAAGAGAAGAGTTTCAGAAAATTCACACGATCTAACTTTTTTCCCTCATAACTTTCAGGATGATGGGTATCTTTTA
>NC_068982.1:152639197-152641118 GCF_001194135.2 Octopus bimaculoides | reverse complement strand
CCGACCAAATTTTTGGGTCAATTTCTTTTGCACTTCAATACCATGGGAAGAGCATTTTCGGTAAAAAGATTTTCTTTTAATTATTAATATTTTCAGAGGGAAAAGTGATTTAAGAGCGATTTGGCTGTTGTTTCTAGCACGTCCAAAGACAACCCTCCTCGTTTCTTTATCATTCTTGCATGTATTAATGTTTTTTTCAATATTTCCCCCCATAAATACATTTATATGCTATAAAAAAGAAAATCTGAGAAATTATGAATTTTTTGCAACCTACTCTCTGCCCCGATTGTTTCTGTTTAGAAAATAAAATACTGGAGGACCTGAGAAGTTCATTTATCCACAGTGATTTTTAAAAATTACGGAGATGTACTTGCATAGCAAGTGACTTGATCTGAGATCGTGTGGTGAAACAAAAACAATTGCAACGTGGAAGATGTTCGTAAACCATTCAAGAACACACAAATACCGTTAGTTTCACTTCATCGTTAAAGTTTCATTCGTGTCAAAATATTTTCGTCGCTTTCAAACCGCAACCTATTCACTGACAAAACTTCACAAAAGCCTTGCAGCACGAAGTTTTGTCAGTGAACACCGCACACACACACGCACACACGCGCGCGCGCGCGCACACACGCACGCATGCACGCACGTGAATATTTAAATTTGCGAGAAATCGGAGTTTAGAAAATTCAACAAACTTGATAAATATAGGAAATTTCTTAGAACATGTAATTATAAAAATATTTCCAGACGGTCAACCCTTTAATAATTGCTCTCTTTTAGTACTTTTAGTAATTGTTACATACTAAATTAATAAGCAGCTTTCTCCATTATAGTGTGTATATATATATTGCTTAAACACACTAACATATGTATGTATGTATGTATGTATGTATGTATGTATGTATGTACGTATGTATGTGGAGGCGTGTGGCTTAGTGGCTAGGGTGTCAGCATCATGATTATAAGATTATGGTTTCGATTCCTGGACCGGGCGACGCGTTGTGTTCTTGAGCAAAACACTTCATTTCACGTTGCTCCAGTCCACTCAGCTGACAAAAATGAGTAACGCTGGGGAACACATTCGCCATTGAAACCCGGAAACCGGGCCCATGAGCCTGGCTAGGCTTTAAAAGGGCGCATTTATTTTATTTGTATGTATGTAGTGAGTCAATTTCAAATTACGTCTATAATATAGTAAAATATCTCGTATAAACGTACAGACTGGAAAAGTTCAGAACCAGAAAAGAATGATAAGTATACAAACAAGTGTCATACAGTAAAGTATAATGCAACTAAATATAGAGGTATGTTAGTGTGTTTAAGAAATTATCTTCCTATGTGGTTTTGGGGCTGGGTTTAGCATCGGTGCCCGAATGAGTCGCAGGTTTCTTATACATTTGTTAGGAGTTTACCAATGATTTAAACAAACAAAATATAGTAAAAAGATTTAACTGCTATGAATGAAATTGTTTCATATTTATAGAAGCAAATACTAGCCTTATCATAGAGAACATATATGGTGCCTAATTGTATCTAGAGAGATTTATTCTGCCAGTAAAAACACGCACTAACTGCTGTTCACTTGTTCACTTTATTATTGTAAATTAAGTAATAAATTAATAAAATATACGTTGTTTCATTTATTAATGGCCACAATGTGAACGCATTTTGGGTTTATGAGTAATCAGGGAGTAGATGCATGAAGAAGGTACACAGTTGCTGATGATAGTTACACACATACACACACACACACACACAAAGGATGTACATATACAAATGTGTGAGCCTGCATGCATATATATATATATATATATATAGCAAATAAGCGACAAGGATATCCAGGTATCACTGCATTACGGCCGTTAATATATATATATATACACTCACATATATATATATATATATATATATATATATA
>NC_068982.1:152633898-152639032 GCF_001194135.2 Octopus bimaculoides | reverse complement strand
ACACACACACACACACAAAGGATGTACATATACAAATGTGTGAGCCTGCATGCATATATATATATATATGCCTCTGTGTGTATTTGGGTCGACATAGTCCCTGTGGGTGCTCACCTGCGAGATTGTAACACTAAATCAAACATCCACCGTTGTCACAATAACTCTACTTCAGGATTATGTTTAGGGTACATGTAGCTACCTCAGTCGCTTGTACGCCAATTTAACGTCAATGTAGTTCAGTTGGTCAATTAAGGAAAATTCTTGATCGAAAATTGTAACAGACATTCATTTATATACACACACTAACACTCTCTCACACACACACACGAACACACACACACACACACACACACACACACACACATACACACACATACGCACACTACACACTCACGCTCTCACACAAACGCACACGCAGAAAGAATCACATATACGTACATACACGCATATATATATGCGCATGCATTTCGTGTTCCATATCGTATTCCTGCACTTATTCGAGTTGATAGCAATTATTATGTTAAGCCATTGAGGTGTAGTCAAGTTAGTTCACCGCCATAAATGCTGAAGTAGCTTTTATCCCGTTCATACAATTTACTAAATGAGAATTTTTGATGCACTCTTCATTTGTATATTTTTCTCAATTCGAAGACCAGCATCATTTTCAATGCCAAGGTTTCTAGCATCCTCACCAAGATTTTTTCCAGTGTAAATTACTGTGTTTCTTTTTCTTCTTTGTATCAAAGATTAGAGAATTAGAGCATTCTACTAACTTCGCGAAGGGCAGCTTCAGCACAGGATCAATCTTTTGTGTTGCACCAGTTTATTGCTTGCAGTTAAGTATTGAACATGATTCTCTGAATGCATCATAACTGGAGGATTAATTCTGCCGACTGAATGAGCGTCTTCCAGAAGAATAATATTACTTCTTATTATATTGTTCTAAATGTTGCCATTTTAGCAATATACACATGAAATGTTACGTAATTGCCTCGTTATAATTCCCAATCCGCGATCACTTTGTAATGTATTGGATATTTGATACAGAAGTGCTTGAAACATTCCAGCAGGTTGTTTTCATCAGGCCACAAGTGTATGCTACATAAGCCCATTTGTAGAATTTTGACATCAGCAGAACTCTTTATTCTCTTTGATATTTTATTACTATCAGCAAGCTAGTGAAAATAGCCGTTCTAATAACTGAATATCTCTAAAACGGCTATTACCACAGAAATTGCCCAGAAATACTTACCCGCGTTTCTTCTTTTAAAATTCAATAGTTCCCAATATAAACAAGTACACACACAGACACACATACACTTACACATACACATACACATACATTTATAGACAGAGAGACAGACACAGAGAGAGACAGACAGACAGACAGATAGATAGATAGATAGATAGATAGATAGATAGATAGATAGATAGATAGATAGATAGATAGATAGATAGACTGACAGATAAACAGATGAATGGTTGGATGGATAGATAATAGATAAAAAGTATAGATATAGGTATATGTAGTTACACGCACACACACATATGCATGTTCCTATATACACACACACACTCACACACACATATATATATATATATACATATATACGTGTGTGTGTGTGTTTGTGTGTGTATATATATATATATATATATATATATGTGTGTGTGTGTGTGTGTGTGTGTGTGTGTGTGTGTGTATATATATATATATACATATATATATATATATATGTATGTATATATATACAGAGAAAGAGGGATAGAGAATGAAAGATTTGTGGAAGCATCTTATAGTAGAATGCATGGATTAAATTAAAGTAAACGAAGTTAAAAATCTTTGTGGTGATAGGGTCAAATTTAAAAGGCAACACTTTCAAAGAAGTACTGTGATGAACTCTGATTTACATGTCATTTATTTTTGTTTTCGTCGTTGCTTCTCCTGCTTTTTTCGTTTAGCATCAGCTTAAATTGGAATAGAATTAGGATTAAAAACATTCCAACAGTAATATCAATTTTTATAAAGATATACAGCACCTCTGTCGTGTATCTATAGGCACTTCGATAGACCACTTAGAGTAAAAACTCAAATTGCTAAGATTATTTTAACACTTATATTTGTACCTAATTTCAACACATAGCAAACAGTATAAACGGGAGGGTGTAATCGATGTCAGTAACTCCAGTATATGACTGGTACTTTATGTAATCGGCAGCCGAATTGACCTTCGTGGTATTTGAATTGATAACGTAAAAAGCATTAAGAAACACTGCTAGGCATATTTAAGGCATTCATCGCCTTAATCTGGTTTCTACTTCAGGTACAAGGCAATTACTTTTCTATAAGAGGGACTTATATGCTTACATCCATCTCAGTTTGAGATGAAAGGCATAACTGACATCGTGAGGATTTGAAATCAGAATGTAAAGAGTGAAAGAAATACAGCAAACAATTTTGTCCTACACTGATGCAAAAAGATGTTTCTAATGTTTGTACAAGACCAAGAATTTTGAAGAGAGGTGATTAATTGATTATCTCGACCTGAGCACTTGACTAGCACTATATCTTATAGACCCGGAAAGGCTGGAAGGCGAAAATGACGTTGGCAGGGAAGCATATTTTCCGATAGTAATTATATATATTTAAAATTGTATTGGATTTGCTTTGGGTCCTTGGGATCACTTTCTCATCCATATCTAGCACAGCCGAAAATGGATGGCGAGAAAACTACAAAGCAGTAAATGTCCAATATTTTATTTATCAACACGAGGCAAACATGACTATGGCGAAATTTGAAAGAAGAAATGTCCGAAACGGTAAAACAATCTAACCGAATCCCTAACACGCCACGGCTGTATGGCCGCCTATTGTATGAGCGTAAATAAATACGTGTGTGTGCATATGTATGTGTACATGTAGATAGACAGATATACATATACAAAACACATATGCATATACATATATATATATATATATATATATATATATATATATATATATATATATATATATATATATATATATATAACAGTAACGCTCGTCTCTTCCAATGTGTGGGAGAAACCACGATTCATGTTTTGCTGCTTTAAGAATCGCAACCCATAGCATCGAGCTGTCATCATGCCGTAAACTTATTCCGATAAAATCTCTAAGATGGAAGTAGTACGTTTAAAGCTAATTACAGATTAGTTCCACCATTCGAGAACACGTACAATTTATCCGACGAGTTTCCTCATGGTTAGAATCTAACGAAATGTCTTCAGAATATTTAAGTCGACATGTAGGCTTAAGCTATAGGTACCTCGAACTGGCACCACATTTGTAACTATTTGTTTGCAAAACCTTAAAATGTTAATATGTACTGAATTTTTTCATTAAAATATTTATTTCCTTTATTATTGCATTTCTTTTCGTTACTAGATGTATAGTTACTGTCCCACATTTCAAACTTTTTTTGTTTTGTAGATTTTATCATTCTCTGAGATCTTAGACTCTTTTAGCTATAGCGATTTTCTCTTCTCTATTTGCTTCAGTTTTATTGCCAATTTAAAAGAAATATATAATGACTCTAAATTCCGGATCTTTCGATATTTAACTTCTTCCAATATTTGTTCTGAATTTATCAAGATTTACAATAATTCATTGCATTCATTGATGCAAGATATTTTGGGATTCACTATTTTAGTAGAAACACAGCTATTTATGATTGAAGAGTGTCTTAAACTAAGGTTTTATTGATCTTTTATCAACAAAATGCTTCGGAAAACTGAAGTTAATTATTGACTCTCTATGTGTTTTTCGCAAAGAACAAGATGATCTTTTGTAAATACATTAATCAATAAGAACGAACATCACAACACATCAGTCATCAACATAAAGGCATACAAGAAAATATTCCTTTTTTTATTTCTGCGCTAGCAACTTTCCGAAACATGTTAAATGCCCAATAACCCACACCCTAGCTGTGTCCTTCGTACTCTGCCACTCCTTATATTATGCCACTAGCCTGTGAGCTGATGCTTGTTACACTCACTCGCCCTATTGTATTTTTCGTCCAAGGTCTTTTAGATCAACCAGCATACACTCACATATGCTTACTGCGGTTGAGCATCACCCATGGCCACTACCAAATTATCTTTTAAGAAAGTTATCTCTCATAGCATGCTTCTCTCGTGTTTATTTTTTCCTAAAGCCAACCCTCACTAAGAGACACTTTGATACTATTTTTATTTTAAACAATAAGTTTCTTTCTCTTTTCAATATCTTCGTTTTTCAATTTTATTCCCTATTTCATTCATCTTCGACATATCTTTTAATCTGCGAAAATCCTTTTAGAATGTTGTTCCTACCAGTACCACCACAATGAATGCCATCTTAATAAAAAAATTTCCCGACAGCAAAATAATATATTCAAATTGTAATGTTTATTTTCTCTCAGTAAAGGAGAAAATATTTGGCCTTTCTATGTAGAAGGATCACACAAACACACTAGTAAAAAATAATCCAGTTGACAAAGTAATCCATACAAAAACACAGCAACAACAACAACAGCAGCGATAATAATAATTAGCATTAATGATAAATCAAACAAACAACAAAAGGAATCTAATAATGGGCAAACCAGATGCATCGTCATGATCTAAAATGTTATCTATGATGAGATCAGATGGTCCACTTTGTCGATTAAAGCATTAAACTTAGCTCTATGTAGAACCTCGTTTTGATTACATCTCATCTTCATATCCCACACTAGCGGAATATTTCACAGTCTATGTTTCCATAACTGCATCCAGTAAGAATAGTACCACCAAATATTTGCTCGATTTTTATATTCATATGTGTTAAGAACCACTCGGAATGACTAGTCGAGAATGGTGTCCAATGCTATTGTAATTAATGATCTAGGCAACTATACTTTGCAGCTGAGTAGCAAAGTGCCAATCTCGTTGTTCGTAGTAGCACAGAATTAATACGGTGATTCTGAATATTTGAGTATTGTTTACTTGTTACTAGATAAGTATCTGTTACTTACATTTGGTCTGATGTTATTTAAATGTACGTTGGATGCTAGAATCTGTTTGTTAAGCTAGCAGTGTTAAACTTTCATTCCAAATCAGAATATATATATATATA
>NC_068982.1:152631400-152633556 GCF_001194135.2 Octopus bimaculoides | reverse complement strand
ATATATATGTATGTATGTATGTATGTATGTATGTGCGTATATATATATATATATATGTGTATATATATATACGTGTGTGTGCGCGCGTATATATGCATGTGTGTGTGTGTGTGTGTGTGTGTGTGTGTGTGTGTGTGTGTGTGTGTGTGTAAATCTAGCTGCTGTCATGTTTCTCAGATAGAATGTAGATAAACACCTGTGATTTCATAGGATTACCAAGTAATTGAATATCGCTATAAAATAGCATATGTTTGAAATGAAATTCAGAGTCGTTTACATAGTCTTGAAATTTCCCCCTGAGCTACGCTGCATTTAAATTATTGGCATGCACAAATAAAACATTTAATGATACCAACTTGATCATTCTTGTAGATGATGATTAAAAAATAGAGCGAGAGCACTAGCTTGTGGTAAACCTTGCCATAAATTTCGTGTGAGATTCTTTTTGCTATTCAACATCGCAAAAAGTGTTTATTTCCCAATATAATGCTATTAAACTGTGGGAGATTGTGAGATTAATACTATTTGTTAGCTTGTGTGTGTCTTTTTTTTTATCCTTATCAATAAACGATGATTAACTATATTGTAAACCATAGTGAGATTTAAAAAAATAATAATAATTTTCGGTAACTTTCCATTGTTCCAACAAATAAAACTTCTCGTTGCGAGTCTTCGTCAGAAACTTTTTCTGAAATACCTCTCTTTTCACACTTTCAATTTATTCACTGTATTTTTGATATTTATTTTTCCAAACCTGTAAACGTAAATAGCGGAGAAAATACTAGCATAATTTGGATTCAAAGCAGAAATATGAGACGAAATTAATATTTTTCAATCTTTGATCTTTTACTTAATTTAATCATTGAAGAGCGGCCATGCTGGGGTACGGCCTTGAATGGAACGTGATTAAACCAACAACGGTTGTCAAGCGATGGTGCGGGAGACAAACACAAACACAAATACACACACGTAACCAGACATATGCATGCATGTATGTATGTATGTATGTATGTATGTATGTATGTATGTATGTGTGTATGTATATATCTATACAACGGGTCTCCACTGTTTCTTATTTATTTACTGCCCACAAGGGGCTACACACAGAAGCGACAAACAAAGACAGACAAAGAGATTAAGTCGATTAGATCTACCCCAGTGCGTAACTGGTACTTAATTTATCGACCCCGAAAGGTTGAAAGGAAAAGTCGACCTCAGCGGAATTTGAACTCAGAACGTAGTGGCAGACGAAATACCGCAATGCATTTCGCCCGGTGTACTAACGTTTCTGCCAGCTCGCCGGGTCTCCACTGTTTCTGTCTACCAAATTCACTCATAAGGCTTTGGATGACCTGGAGGTTATAGTAAAAAACACTTGCTCCCGAAGCAGCGCAGTGGGGCTGAACATGAATCCACGTGAATGCAAACTTCACAGTCATATTTCATTTAAACATTTTTATATGTGAAGCGAACATAAAGGAAAGTATTCAGTCGGTCAGTTAATAATTTCTGACAATTCGTAGCCACATTGATTTTACTATCTACTGACACTAGTTAGACACATATCGGATTTACATAATGAAGAATTCCTTTCCAATACCACACAGAATGAGAATGCATTTATATCGACTTTTCATTGGTAGAGATAAAATCACAATTACACATATTAAATTGATCTCTAATAATAAACTCTGATAAATATCCAATTGGTAATTAATTAGAAAGATATGTGTGTGTGCGTGCACTTATTCGCATACCTTTGTATGTGTAAGTTTATGCGCATGTCAAAAGAGAGGGAGAGAGAGAGAGAGAGAAGGAGAATATGGGTAGCAATGCGTCAATAACTCTACTAGGCTGCATGTACGGGCGGTCTATTTCAGTGTGTACGCATGTCACATTTCAAAATGTAGATGTAGTTTCAGCGTCTCTAAGTCTATCAGTGTCATGGAAAATAAAAAAATACATACACGCACGCAGCCAGAAAAATCACACACTTGCGCGCGCACATATATTCATATATTTACATGCATGTATACATATACATACTTACATATATATATATATATATATATATACAGAAGCTGAGAGAAAGACCGGACAGATAGATAGATAGATAGATAGATAGATAGATAGATAGATAGATAGATAGATAGATA
>NC_068982.1:152621604-152631155 GCF_001194135.2 Octopus bimaculoides | reverse complement strand
ATATATATATATATATATATATATATATATATATACATATGTATGTATGTATGTATTTATGTATGTATGTATGTATCTATGTTTATATGTATGTATATATTATTTCGCATAACCTGGTGTTAGTCCTCAATATCCATATACTTCAGAATAATGTTTCAGTCGAGTATAGAGAAGTAATAAGAAATTAAAATGTCAAAGGAAAATAAACTGTAATGAACTTCGTTAGCTAACGGCTGTTTCTGCTATACGATGCAATACACTCATAGTTGAATGCTTGCGTATCACATTAGAGTTTAATGAAGTTATACCAACCAAATCTCATTGCCGACGATATACAGAAATCTCATGATCTGGCTATTCCGGCGCCATAGCAGAAGATTCTTTTCTGCTAACGATAAATTTGTACTTTTATGCACTATGCCTCTATATAGGAGGATCTGCTGTATTCGGCATTCTAACCAAACATTCACGTTAAGTTACGTATGGGTGTGTGTGTAGAGGTGTGTGTGTGTGTGTACATGTACTTATATATATATATATATATATATATATACATACACACATATATATATGTATATATACACACACACATATATATGTACATATATATATTTATATAATATATATATATAATATATGTATGCATATATACATACGTATGCATATATATGTAAGCTATTTTTAGAAAGGAATCCAAAGACACATGCTAACGTAAACACACAAAGGCATGTTGCTATGTTAGTTGGTGTGGAGGCGCAATGGCCCAGTGGTTAGGGCAGCGGACTCGCGGTCATAGGATCGCGGTTTCGATTCCCAGACCGGGCGTTGTTAGTGTTTATTGAGCGAAAACACCTAAAAGCTCCACGAGGCTCCGGCAGGGGATGGTGGCGAACCCTGCTGTACTTTTTCGCCACAACTTTCTCTCACTCTTTCTTCCTGTTTCTGTTGTGCCTGTAATTCAAAGGGTCAGCCTTGTCACACTGTGTCACGCTGAATATCCCCGAGAACTACGTTAAGGGTACACGTGTCTGTGGAGTGCTCAGCCACTTTCACGTTAATTTCACGAGCAGGCTGTTCCGTTGATCGGATCAACTGGAACCCTCGACGTCGTAAGCGACGGAGTGCCAACACACAACAAACAATGTTAGTTGGTAAGCAAGTCTCTATCCATTAGGATGGGAATGAAGTTTTGTCAATGTTTGCCCTGATGAGACTTTTACCTTTCAAATGCATAATGCAATCTTAATTGCAAAATCTGAATGAAGGTGAGAAATTGAAACATACGTAGGCGATATGGAATTGACTATTATAAAAATAAAATGATTTTTTATTTGTTCAAACTCTCCGTGTGTGTGGGGGGGGGGAGTGTACTGTTTATTTCCTCGTGTTCCTTTCTGTTGAAGAGCGTAGGCTTGAAACGTAAAAGACTTTCTCACCTTCCCGACCGTCAAATTGATACACCTGCTTGTTGTTTATACACCTGTCTTCGTCCTTTCATGAGTGAGTGTGTATGTTTTGGTTGTTCGTGTACGTGAGTGCTTGTGGCTGCATACAAACGTATTAACGGAGAAACTGATATAATAACGAATCGATTGTTTGGTGGGAGAAGCATTGATGTATAATATATAAATATAGATGACATATATCGTGTAAATATTCACGTTGCTTGGTGTATAAAATAAGTATTCAGCCGTTGTAAAATGGTAAATTTAAGGCAATAACTACGTAAAATTTACTACAACCACAGCAACCAAGACTATAATCACCATCCTTACCCGACCACTACCACCACCATCACCACCACCATCACCACCACCACCACCACCACCACCACCATCATCGTCATCATCATCACTACCACCACCATCGCTACCACCATCGTCATCATCATCGTCATCACTACCATCAACACTACCACCACAACCATCACTACCATATTCATCATCATCATCATCACCACCACTATCACATTATCATCATTGTGCAGTATATTTTTGCGAATGTAGAATTGTGTTTGTTTACTACATCAGTTTTGCATTGCTATGTATAATATGTTCAACATGCATCATTTTTTATTGTTGGTTAGTGTTTGTGGTGTAATGCATATGTAATTATGACTTTTGCTGTTGGACGGGGATCGTGTAGATTTTATAATAGCTGGGGTGTGTAATACTTATGAGCGGTGGTTGTGTACAATGGAAGTGTTTTTCGCTGTTGGTATTACACTGTCGAGTATCGGTTATGTAAGAGTACGCATTGCGTTATTTGACTGGGTTATTTGCTGGATATTTGATTTGTGTGGATATTTAACAAGGAATATGTTGCATTCACTGAGTGTGCAGCTTGTTACACACTCACTGCATGCAACACATTTGTGATATTGATGAAATTTCTTTGCGCAGGATATGTTTTGTGCCTGGCAGGGTTCATTTTTTTTTTTTCTATTATATTTTGTATGCATCGTTCATATTTTTATCATAGTGCTTTTAATTTCGTAACCCATATTTTGTTCATTTCAGTCTCAATACGCTTGTACTTCGATAGTTTCTTCGTTTTGTTTTGGATATTTTGGCCAGCAAGAATCGAAGTAACTATCAGCATACAAACTTTTCTTATTTAATTTGGGTAGTCTGTCTCCATGTTCATTTCCTTTTCATTTTCCGCAGGATGATTGTAGGCAAAAACTTGTAATGTTCTGTATTTGGTTCGTGTTCATATCACTTATTAATATTCGTTTTCGCTGGAAAACTATAGCCTACTTAACCAAGTTGCCGACTAGATCATATATATTTTGATTCAGTAAATACTGGTCAGCAAAATGTGATGTGGTCAGCAGCTTCATCGTAATAGTTACATACTCTGATTTAATGCTAGCGCATTTTTCCAGTTATATTTTTGTGGATATTTATGGGTAGGTATTTGTCTTGTACAGCTGATGCTATATTTCTATTTCAGATTTTAGTCCAGATCTTAAAAATGATTGCTGATTTTTCACTCTTGTTTAATTCCATGTTATTTGCAATAATTACTAACCGCTCTTGCTGCTCGGCGAGTGCTTATTACGGGTAACCTATAGAACAAAACTGACGTGATCTAATATACATGCATTGATATAAATGCAAAACGTGAGAGACGAATATCAATACAAATATTAAAATGAAATCTAGCACTCCCCCCCCCACTGGTCAAACATATTCTAGTCATGACAATTCCGTATATTTAGAGGTGTATATGACCACATTGTCTGATGTATCCTTCTCGTTTTAAGTAAGTAGAGTGTAAAATGTTAAAGGCCTAGTTAGTACTTCAAGCCAGTCGAATAACCACGTAGAGACTTCCACTTTGGCTCACTTCATAGCTGCAGAAATTTATGGCAATGTATAATCTTGTTTCAATGACTGTAGATTCTGAAATAATATTCTCTCTCTTTCACCAGTATCCGTGCGCAAAAAATTGATATTAGCTGAGAAATTGTCTACAAAATTGGCAACATGCATTTTTTCCTTCGTACGGTCCTTGAGAAAAAAAAATGAAACTTTATTTTTTAAATAGCAAATATATTATTTTATTGTCATGTTCTGTGAATTAACTTTTTATTGGAGTGAATACATTCAGTATTTTTAGTATCATTTATTCTCCTAGCAATATTTTACATTATTTAGCATGTCAACCTCTTCTGCAACACCATAGTTCATAAAAAGATAATTTCAAACTAACATATTGTATATAGTATCGTATATATATATATATATATATATATATATACACACATACATACATGCATACATGCATGCATACATACATACATACATACATATACATGTGTGTGTCTTACATGCATATATCTAGCAAAATATAAATAAATGCATATATTTTTGTATTTATAAATTCATATGTGTGCACAAGTGCGCTCGTGTATTTGTGTGAGTATATGACTGGGTACGTGTGTTTATGTGAACATAATATAGAATGTAATTTAACTATAAATGCGTGTGAATGAAATTTGAAAATGTTGGAAACAGATTCAGAACATCGGAGGTGTAATAAAAAAGAGAAAAACATAAAACGAAAGCCATATTGAAAGTATCAAGAGGAAAGATGAACATAGAAACAAAACAAAATCACAGAATATAAAAAGGAAAGGAACATGTAAGGAATATGTTAGAAGGTATATTAGAATAGAAAAAATCGAGAAACCAAAACTAAAACTGAGCAACGTCAAGATAGCTAAATCTCGACAAGAATTAAAAATTGAACAATCCTTGCACGAATATTATCTCACTGCTATGGGCACCAAACACGAGATATTATCTTCTTTGTTTATTCGCGCTTTCCTTTCTCTTATAAAAGAGAACTTTTTCTAGGGTCTAAAATCGTCGAAAGATTTCCTGCTGGCAAACAAACAATAAAAAATAAGGTGTTTTAAATGTTTTATTGTTTTGTTTGACTTTTTTAGTAGTTGTTCAAGCTCCACGACAACCCCAGTGTGTGTAACTGGAATTTTTATTTTTAAAAATTACTATTTTTTTAATTACTATTCTCCTTTAAGAGATATTTTGAGAAACAATACCTAAATTATTCTGTAGTCTTTTTTTTATAATTATTGTTATGTCATTTGGATGTATTTTCATAAGAAACGGATACAACCAAAATATCAGCTAAGCGTATTGTTCTATTAATACATCACACTGTGCTATTCAATATATTGTCCAGAAATATGAAAGTACTAACTCTCATCTATTCTGCCATTATATAAAATTATATATCCATTTCTCACGGCATCTCCTTTACGATATATAGATCATATATTTTTTCTGTATCACCAGAGTATTAGTGAGTCACCTAACACAAGATCAGGCAAGGTTCTATATCCTAAATTGCTATACAATTATGTGTTTAATATTTTCTGATTCATAATTTTGAGAAGAATTTAAAAAAAAAAGAAAACAACATACTAGTGTACAGAAGCATTATCTCATGATAACACTTTACTATAGCGCCCAGTCATGCCGTGTTATAGCTCCCTTACCACCTCTACGATTCTCTATGATTCACTATCACTGTACATTATATATGATGAAATATATTAATATTAGTTACGAATACATGTTCCCTAATGTCTTTATAAGTCATAGCGTAGTTTTTCTCAAACGGACGAATACCAGTCCACACCGAAAAGTAAAATTATTTGAGAAATTTAGAACATTCACCTTCCTCTTTTTTAACAAAAGGCAAAATTCTCCTTTCTTTGTTTCACAAATTTAAGCCATAACCACCCGTCTTTTTTAACGGGTATGTAGGAAGTTTGAAAGACATTTGGCTGTTATTTCTACTAGATACGGCAACCATATAGAAATCCCTTGACAAAACAGTCCAGCAACCACAGTCGTAGAAGCAGCAATAGGCAGCATCGGCGTTGGTGGTGGTATGGTGGTGGTAGTGCTGATGGTGGTGGTGGTGGTGGTGGTGGTGGTGGCGGCAGCGGTGGCGGCAGCGGTGGCGGCAGCGGTGGCGGCAGCGGTGGCGGCAGCGGTGGCGGCAGCGGTGACGGCAGCGGTAGCAGCGGTAGCAGCGGTAGCAGCAGCAGCAGTGGCAGCGGCAGCAGCAGCAGCAGTAGTAGTAGTAGTCGTAGTAGTAGTAGTAAAAAGGTCTCCCAGGGGGGACCGTCCCCCCTTTTTCAGCTGTAATTTGTAAGAATCCCATAGTTCAATGTTCGGTGATTTGGTTGTCTATCTGTCTCTTCTATTGAAATTCCACCGATGCTTTCCACTTCGATTTGTTATCCCACTGGAGTCAATAGATTTTTGCTGTTTTTCTAGCAGATAGAACAGCTACGTAAGGGTAATCTCATTGTCTCCTCAATAACAATATTCCCATTAGAAGGGATATGTGAATCATAGTCATAAACACAGAAACAGGACTCGTTTTGAGAAGAAAAAAGTGAGAAAATTAGAAGCCAAAATTAACATTTAAATGAAATCAAAATGCAAATTTGACTAGAAAATGGCTATATTAAAAGAGGAGCGGGCAAAAGCAAGAAGCAAATAGTCAAGTAAGGTGTGAAAACACGGTAGGTGGTGAGGGTTAATAAAAAAAATCTAAAGTATAGGAGCGGTTCATGATATTTCATATCGAACTATAAAATTGAAATAAAAGTGAGTGTAATAAAAATTCAATACCAAAATAGCAGACAAATAACTCTACTCAGTAGTTGACTGTCAAATTAACGTGTTTAACTAATTTCTATAGTACGCTACTTTAACGTTTCGACATAGAAAGAGAAAAAATTATTATCTGGCTTATTTTGGTGATGCGCGTGTGATTATTTCGTGATACTTCCTTAAATCATTAGAACACTCCTTCTTTATTCATTAATTTTATTCAGCGCTCAATCCATGTTGTTTTTTTTATTATCATCATCATCATCATCATTGCCAACACCACCACCACCGCCACCAACACTACTGCTATCGCCACTATCATCGCTACTATCTACTATATTCTATATCATAGTGTTGTTGCTTAGTTTTGGAGAAATAATTCAATGGAAATAGGAAAAGAAAAGAGAAATAATACTATTTTTCCAGCTCAATTAATTTGTCATGAAATGTTATTTCCAAGAAATGTTATAAAAATGCTTCAAAAAGAAAATTGAAAATGATGCAGCAAGTTAAAGGGGAATATGGTAAGTGCTTCATTATTATGACAGTCTTTGATAAAACTAATATCTGTTACGTGCTGCCATATTTACCGATCATAGTTCTGTGAAAAGGAGAGTTCAGCATCAACCACTTTTTTCCAATTAATCTTTTTTCTTTTTTCTTTTTAACATTCAACAATTTGAAACTGAAATCTGGGTTTATACGCACGCTTGACCTGTTAAGCCTGCTATAAATGGCAGCCGAATCTACCACAATTCACATCCTACAATCTTAAAACATGGGAAGCACATAGAAAATACTATCTACAAACTCATAACAAAGAGGTTGGGCTGAAACAGCGTTGATCAGAGACCTTTTCAATTAGGATTAAACGACAATTTCAGCATTCCGAATATTGCTCATTTTCAACGGCAGATTCAGTAATGCCAAGCATCATTTTGTTGTTATATGTTAGTCAGATGGATAAGAAGCAGTACTAGTCTTCATATTTTAGTACTCATAGGTTGGATGAGATAAAGTTCATGTCCACCTCCATGTCTGCAGGATAAATTCTGGCGCCCTTGGAAAGAAAGAGTAATCAAAGTGGCGTTAAATGCAATAAGGGTGTCACGGACAGATAGAGTAACGAGAGGGTAAATTAATGTTGGTATACATGATCCTGTTTCAGAGGATATTTTGGCCACGATAAATTAGATTAAGCAGAATAAAAAGACAGCATGTATGTAGGCCAGACGCTGTAGTGTTGGGTTGGGGTAAGGGAATGTTTTTCAAACAGGTGGGCGACTTACATTTGGATGGATACAATTTATTACACACTGCTTTGAATTCAAAACATGTTAGCCGTCACTTTTAGCATATTAGTCCCTGCACTGTTGATAAAATACAAACTAGCTAAAAACCAATACTTTAATTAAATACTGAAACAATTACAGTTCCAAAATGATGTGCGGGTTATTGTGGCTATTTATGAATTCTATTTCTTCGCGGCGCATATTACTCCAATGTGACTCATTCTCTTTAAATTGAGTATTCAGGTTAGCAATCTTGCATCAAGGAAATATTTTTTCGATTAGATGAATTTATAATTTCAAAGAAAGTAGCGTAATTCCTAACGAAACTTTTAGTTCTTTTCATAGAGTAAGTGTGGGATCAAAAGGTTGCGAGCTGCAAGCTATGATGTAACCAATGGTATTAAAACACCGTTATTAAGAATGTAGTATCTGATAATTTTTAAGTGATCTCATGATCTGCTCTCAAATAAAATATTCCCGCTTTCAAATGATGAAAGATTTAAGAGGTGAAACTATTTCTAAAGTGACAAGTGGTTAAATGTTCTTGTGTACTATTGAGATTATTGCGTTAACTAACTTTATATTAACGACTGGACAGCTATATAATCTCGCAAACAACGTTACTGATAAAGTCATAAATTTCGTATTGAAACATTAAGTTATCAAAGTATTTAAAGCCAGTACAAAACTATACACTTTAATATATAGATTTATATTTTAATAAATTGAATTATATTTTCTGTATGTACTGATTTGATTTTCTCTGAATGAAAATGCAAAGTATTTTCAAAATCTAAAATTAATTATAAATTATATGCCTGAAACTGAATGCAGAGTTCCGAAAATTAGTATTTTCAATGTCTGACTCTTCTCTATCTTATCTTCTTTTTATCTTCGTGTCATTGTTTCTCATTAATCATTTCTTTGCCAATTAATCAATTAGATATGATATCATTTCTCATTATAAACTTATTGAAAACAAATTCACAAAATTCTACAGTCCTTGTGTTTTCACCCTAAGATATATTCATATTTATCTAAGATATCGAACACAATGAGGTTTTGTTTTCGGTTGTAGATATCTCATTTTGTTTCAGCACCTAATTTCCTGGGAAAAGACATGAATTTCACACACATCTCTTGAAGAATACGACCAATATTCAAATATTGTCATGATGCCCAGTTAGAAAGGCAATAATATTCAAATAAGGTTTATCTAAATAGTTGTTAATCTGGTCGTTTAGTTTCATCCCACTTGTAACTATTCAGTCTTTTACTTTTTTTCTGGATATAAGGCTGCCTACATTATCTACTTTGTGCATTCTATCCTTCAACGCTACGTTAAAGAAGATTTGACTGCTAGTAGAGTACTTAGGAACAAAAAGAAGAGTCCAATTTACTTCATTGTGTGCCAAATAAAGAACAAAGTGGCTTAGATATGAATGAACCTACTAAGAGGTCTCATTCAAATAGGGTAGGTAAGTAATACATAAGCTCTATAAATAGTAATATACAAATAATTGACAAATGTGTCAAGTATAATAGCAAACAAACCCAATGCCGTAAAATCCAGATAAATAGATTACACACTTTTAGAAAAAGCTTAGGTAGAAATAGAAATATATACCTCAGTAACATGGATAACTCTAGCTATATCGGATGGTATATAATTCCCTTCGGAAAAGAAATAGTTTCCAACATACCAAAATTGCTTTATTTGGTATTAACTAAACATTTTCCAAAAGACAGTAAATGCTATAGAAATTGTAATAAACATACCATTGCATTAGCTTTCTTTAGTAGCAAAAAATGTAGCACAAATTATAGCAGCACACAACAATGGAAAATTTATCAGTTTCCATATGAACAATAACAATAATAGTAACCAGAATTATAATTATAGAGATCACATCTAGAACAGGTGAAGTAGATATTAGTAATCTACTAGTAATAGAAGTAGTAGTATTAAATGCGATTGTGCAAGGAACAGGGTCTGTCCTCTTAACTCTAATTGTAAGCATAAGAATATAATATACAGATGTAATATTGCCTCAGAGAATAGAGAGTATTTCTATGTAGGAGCTAGCTCATGTTATAT
>NC_068982.1:152617669-152620169 GCF_001194135.2 Octopus bimaculoides | reverse complement strand
TGTATGTATGTATGTATGTATGTATGTATTGATAGATAGAGAGGGGGAGAAAAAAGAGAGAGAAAGGTAGAGTCAGATAGAGGGAGAAAAATGTTAGTTTTCATAACCACCCTCTTCAGTGTAGGCCTTTGTATAGAAGTTACTTTCCTGAAAGTTTGATACAGGTTACTTGCATAACTTTCTATAATATAATAAATATTGACAGGATTTAAGCTAGGGGTCTAAAGTCATGTATATGGAATACATTTTCCGAGAGAATAGCAATTGTCATTAAAAGAAGAAACAGTTACTGAAAGAAGATCACGCTATATAAAAGCTAGAGATATTGCATGTTTATGATAATGAGATTCTTTATGGAAATTACGATATCAACCGTCATTCTTTTAAATATTACAGTACAGCGTTATATGTAATTATTATGCGCTGTATTCATTTTTACACCTCTGAAAGCAGAAGCAGCTCAGAAAAAAAAATGACTAGGAGTTCCATTAACTTTTTCTGAAATTATAGTAGATATGTGTAATTTGTCGAAGCTAACATTCTCTAGGTACAACAGGGTTGCAAAGCTTCCATTGCTGTCACTACGACAAACTACAATGATTTATATTACAATTATTTATATTGCTAAAACTATTCCTCCTGGACATACTATTAAGAAACAAACAGTTTCCAGAACACGCATAGTAAGTGGAATCATATGAAGACGTGCAAGAATAGACGTAAACCACGTTCCTTTATTCCTGCACAAACACACATATACACACGTATATAAGGATATATATTTTCACAGATATGTATATGTATCTATATATTGGGTCATCCCATAAATAATGCGGTTTTTTTATACTTTTATTTTTCAAAATTAGGATAAACAAAGTTGTTTTCTTTTTCATCTAAAAAATACTCTCCTTCATTTTTTATAATGCTTTTCCATCTATCTGATAAACTTCCAAGGCCCCTCTTCCAAAATCCACTTGTCCGTGACGAAAAATACTCCTCCAGTGCTGTTCTGACCTCGTCTATTGAATTCATATCTTTTCCTTCCTAATAATTTTGAAGCCTGCGGAATAAATTATAATCAGATAGTGTAATGTCCAGCAAATATGGTGGATGGGGTATCGTTTCCCATTTAAACTGCTCCGGCCTTTGGAATGTCATCCTCGCTGTATGTGGCCGAGCATTATCCTGATAGAAGAACACCTTTCGTTTTGAAACCAAACATGGTCGTTTTTCTTCTAGCGCTGACTTAAGCCGCTCAAGCTGCTCGCGGTAGATCTTTGTTATCGTTTGGATTGAGTTTAAAAGTTCAAAGTGGACTAAATCTTTCATATCCCACCAATTACATAACAACATCTTACGTTGGTGAAGGCCTTCTTTAGCCTGGGGTGCCGGTGTTTCTCCTTCCCTACACACTGTCATCGGTGCTTGACATTTCTCGTCACGAGTCAATATTCCGTCCAAAAAAGGTTCATTCATGAGATGTGACAGCAAAGAAGAGCACAAATTCACTGTCTGCACGCGAAAGTTTGTGAGGAACCATTGACCCAATTTGCTGACATTTCTGATGGCGCGTAGGTATCGATGAATGGTTGAATGACAAATCCAAGCTTCTCTGCTAGTTCCTCAACAGGTACGATGGGATTTTGTTCCACCAGGAGTTGTCGGACGTCCTCATCGAGCTCTACAGATCTTCCAAGACGAAGCTCGTCTTCTAGGCTGTAGTTTCTGGCTCGGAATTTCTGGAACCTCCTTTGACATTGGCTTATGCTTATTGTCCGATCCCCATATACTGCATTAATATTCCTCGTACTTTCCATTCCGTTGATGCTTTTATTGAACTCATAAAGCAAAATATGCCGAATATGCTTCTTTGTCGCCTCCATTATAACTTTGAAAAATAACTGTTAAAATTGAACTGCACCCTTCAGATCTTGCAATAAGAATAAGGATGACGTAAAATTACTACTTGGATTATAGCAAAAAAACTGCATTATTTATGGGATGATCCAATATTTATGCCTTTCTGTGTGTAATAAAGCTTTTATAAAACTGATGTTGCGCAGTAACATTTTAGTATGTTATTCGGTATGCTGCAAATCGAAAGAAAGTTTGAAAATAACGAACTTGCACATGTAATTTATCCCTTCCCCACTCCATGCAATTGAAAAAACCTCGTTATTAATGGGATGGCCCAATATATGAATAAATATGTATACATACATGCATGCATACATACATACATACATACATACATACATACATATGCAGAATACGATGGAAGACTCATGCAAAATACCGAGTAGTCTGACCGAACTTTGAATCACTAAGCTACAGAGTGATCCAAAATCACGCCTAGATGCATATCAATATTTTAGAAAGTCTACGAATAATTACATATTATTATTACCTGCCAGGACCCAACATTCCTTCAGTTGAACAACCACTTGGGAATTGTCTAAATTTAATTACATAGTCAGTGCATTTATATATATATATATAT
>NC_068982.1:152609757-152616533 GCF_001194135.2 Octopus bimaculoides | reverse complement strand
ATATATATATATATATAATAGTCTTCCATATTCTCTTTCTCTCTGTAACATACAAAGCCCTCTGGTTTGTTCATAAACATTATATGTAGTATTAGACAGTTTAAGTATATGTACGTACAATTTGGCTGAAACTGATGGGTGAGCTTTTGGCCCAATCGGATGCGCATGTAACCATGTAAGCGTTGATATGTGAGTTCGATTCTGGTTTCGGTTAGTTCATTATTTTTTAAGTCAATCTGTTTATATATAAACGGCGCTTAAAATCGGAGAATATTTATTATTATGATATATTATTATAGTTATTATCGTACTAATAGACTTCCGTAACTTACAAAGTCTTCTGGTCTGTTTATAGATATTATATGTGATATATATATATATATATATATATATTTGCATATATAATATAAACTTTGTACTCAGTCACTAGAAAGTTACAAAGGTAAGTAAATCGCCTTTGTTCATATATCACAACATTGAATTACATGGTGGATTAAACCATACTAACGTTGTCTTTCCAGGTCTCTTCTAGTTTGTGGCTTAGTGATTCACTGTATACTCTAACTTAACAGCAAAACCATTCTTCGGTAGCTCCCTATTATACTGGTTTTGCGGCTTTGTTGACAATCTCACTATCCACATATACATTGGAGAGTACTTGCTTTACCTTTCTTATCTCGAGTGTCAAAGATTCTGTTCAGGAAGTTACCATATGTGGAGTTGATCAGAACAGTTATAATTATGCCGGATTCTTGCCTCTAAAATACAATATAGTACATAATCGCATCTAACTGACGCCGTGATCTTGCCTGCTCTCCTACGATCTGCATATAGCATAACCACACCCTGCTGACTAACTAACACCATCAACCTGTCTGCTCACTCACATGAGGTATCCAACCAACTGTTATCCCTAACATAGCTAAAACATCAATGTGACATGAAGCAACCGTAACAGATATTTTAAATTGCTTTTAAATCTTTTTTATTTTGAATCCGAACATGTAACGATGAAGACGTACCAAGAAATTTTAGTAATGTGGATATTGAATAAATAGAACACCACTTAAATGTACTGAGTTGCACTTGCTTTCTTGTGTGTGTGTGTGTGTGTGTGTGTGTGTGTGTGTGTGTGTGTGTGTGTGTGCGTGCTTGTGTGTGTGTGTGTGTAAGTGTGTGATTGTGTGTGTGAGTGTGAAGGGAGATTTGCAGACAGACAGCCATATAGATAGATAGATAGACAGACAGACAGACGGACGGACGGGCGGACAGACAGACAGACAGACAGACGGACAGATAGATAGATAGATAGATAGATAGATAGAAAGATAGATAGATAGATATATAGATAGATAGAAATGTCGTGAAATGTTTCTTAGCTGCGATAGAGTTACAATTAATAACTCACAGAACTCAAACTACCAAGAAGTATAAAAATCCATGCCGCGTTCATATCATACCACTTAACGTGTATAGAATCAATCTGATCCGACAAAACTTCAGCAAGATGAACATATATTCTTCATTGTAATTTAGTTCATATATATTATTATCGATATGTGAATTTATGTGTATGTGTGCATGTCTGTGTTTGCATTGTAAACTGTGTGTTGGGAATCTCACTATTTTGGATGAAACACCACAGATCTCGAATTGAGATCTCACAGAGCGTAGATTACACATTTTTAATGATTTAAGTTACTTCTCTACTATATCTTGTCCTAATAACCAAGAATTTGAATAACCAAGAATTTGAATAACCAAGAATTTGAATAACCAAGAATTTGAATTTATCTGTTTTTGATAATAGTTGTGTCAACAACTACGGACGAAAGCCTGCTCAGCATAGCTGTCTCTTGTTGCCCTGAGGATTGTAGCGAAAACTCATTGTAATGACAAATACCGTGTGTGTGTACGTGTGTGTGTGTTTTAGTGTATGTAAATAGATAGATAGATAGATAGATAGATAGATAGACAGACAGACAGACAGACAGACAGACAGACAGGCACATACATACACACATACATACATAGACAGACAGAAAGTTGGTTAGACAATCAGATTGAAAGAAAAAAGGATAGAGTGAGAGAGAGAGATGTTTCGTTCAATGACTATGAGCATCACTAACGATTACAAATTCACAAGCAATTCTTGTGAGGGAGTAATTCCTAAAACGTCCACAATCATATGAACATACAGTGTAGCACCACTACGACTTTCGTTATCAGAGACAAATATACTAAGGACAACCTAAAGCAAGAGGTGTGTCTCAATCATGTTACTGTATTTCATATTAGCAACTTTCTTTTTGAGATATACTATATCGACATCAAAGAGATGACTTACTCCCAAATTTTTTTTGACTGCGACATTGATCGGTGTCTGAATATGTATGTTGATGCTCAACCGCATGAAAGTTAGGTGGATATTCATATGCTTATACTAATTAAAGTCCAAATCAAAACAATGAATTTCGTGATAATTTTTACTCTACTTTTAGTACTGAGACGTCCTATAAGTAGATATCTTGCTGTTAATCGTGCAGTATCTGTATAATAACAACCTTAAATATTTTCATTCTCTCATTTAATAAAGTGGCGCGCCAGTCTTCATATACTAATTCCGATTCAAAGCAAATTATATACACGCACACACACATAAGGTATATTTATATGCATATTCATGGGCCGCTGTCTCTTTGCGTGTGTATATTTGTTTGTTTATCCAATCTCAGATTCGTGTCTCTAATAACTTAATCTGATATCTTGTTGTAGATTTACTAGAGCTGCTAGATGAGCGATACATTAATGTCGATAATTCTCTCTAACAACGGTACCATTCCCAGGACATTTTGATCACTATTCTAAATCTAAAGCGGCGTCATACTGTTATATGTGTTATAAGAGAAAAAGTATTTCTGTCTTTAGATCTGTTGGTGTTGAAAGCTCGAATTTTGAGGTATGAATAATCGGTTTCTTATCTCCAAATCAATATCACAAAGTATTTTTCAATTCTTCCCAAAATCTTCCATATAATTTCTCTTTGTTGTTATTTTTGCTTTGATTTTTTTGGTGGGGGTATTTTTGTCTTTTGTCTTTTAATATTTACCAACTATAGCTTTCACAGAGGGAAATACTCGTGTTGCAAATCCACTTTTGCTAAAGAGAATAGTAATGATATATCAGATAGGTGTTTTTGTTAGCATTAGCTATACTAAAAACGCTTAACTCTACCGTTTAGTTCTAAATTCTAGTATTTTTGTTATTTTTTCAACTAAACACTTTTCCTTCATTTTCATTAACTTCAGTTGTTTCTGAATGAAGAATCAACCTGGCCACAATTCTTTTACTTTTCTCATTTATCTATTATCTATCTTTGCTGCACATTTGTAGCAATTCCACAGAGCAGGAAGATTTGGGTAACGAAAATAATCAGCTGGCACTAACTCTGCAAATTTTATTTGTGAGTGTAACTGGGAACATCGGCGAGATTTTCCTAAAATTCAACATTTGACTAATCACCGTTCTTATTCAATTCATATAACTGAGATTTGTTGCTAATCTACTTCGCAAAGAAGATAAGAATCAGTACGCCGGTTTCAAATTCCAGTAAAATGATGATATTTAAGTAATTGATGCTTTACAGAAGTGTATTGTTGTTGTCTCACTGTGAGGAATATGTGAGCCAACTGAGAGTTCCGGGTTGTGGCTTGCTTTGGGGGAAAGGATTTAGTAAGAAGATTAAGGATACAACAGAGTAGGGATGTAAGGTTAAAGAGAGATGAATATATTAACCATGTGCGCTTGGTGCACATAATTTAAGATGTAGAGAAGGATGAAGTGTGGTGGATGAAATTTTACCTATTAGTCTAGAATGTTTACATATTACTTCGTCGAAGTAGATATGTGATCGAAACTCCTAAAACAGAAAAGTGCATTTGTGCTTTGTAAAGGCTTAACAATTATTTAGAGCGGAATTAGAGGTTTGTTCCGTATAAGAGTTTTTGTCTTTCTGATTTAGTTTTACTTATGCTTTTGATAAATCTTGAGGTTTTGGGTATGATATTTTTTTTAATATTCTGCGCAAATGCTGTTGATATATTTTAGTATTGTATATATGATTTCTATCGTTGAAATTTATAAACTGTTAATCTCGAGAAGCACATTATATTATCTATAACATTTGCACTTTATAAGAACAATGATCCCTAACATGCAGTCTCTATCATCTGTTAATCCACAACACAGATGTTATAACTTCCCTTCACGATTTCAAGCATGGGGCAACTTTTAATGTAACTATATTTGCTTCTTGGATTCTAAGCTCATCTTTTCGTGGATTACTGTTACATTCTACTTTTGTACCATTATTCTTTCATAGATCTTTGCATGCATGCACTTAAAATAGTTTTATAAATTCTTCAGGAAAGTAATATTGAATACATTGCCTGTAATTGAACACGTTTCTCTGAAGAAATGGCAGGCGTTTGTAAGAATAGGGAAATGTAATTCGTTGAGAATATCAATTGCTACTACAACTTCATTATTTTCAAATATACAATCTGTCTCCCTATCGTTATCTTAGGATGACTCTCTCTAAATTCCTATCTCAAGTATTATCTTTCTTTCTCTGTTAAATTTTACACAGTGCTACACAAGTTGCAAATAAATGAAAGACACTATCAGCACGGAAAACAAATAGTTTAGCTCGTATTTACATATTCAGTGCAAGGAGGATAAAAATTTTAACTTGAAATGCTTATACGACAAGAAATTTTTTTTCAATGAATAATAGGAAAATTCCCCCCAAACATTCTGCACACAAGCGGTATTCATATGCAACGTAGACAACTCAAGCTATATTCACTCTGTATCTTTAAGAAGAGGTTTTTGAAACATTTTCTTACGGGTTTACATCAATCTTATTTATTTCAAAAGGTGAAAAGCACACATAACACTATGAACACACATAACCAAGACACTATGTCGTATCGCAGCAAACAAGTAGAACTCTCATGATCGCTACAAATGGTAGTTCTAACTATCACTGAGGATCTCTTTCTCTGCAAACACACTTACTGAAAATAGCAAAAATTACATGAAAAGTAATGAATTTCCCTCTCAAATACAGAATATACTACAACTCCACACAACTGCTAACTCTGCGGGTAGGGCTCAGAATTGAGTAATCGTTTCATAGAATGCACTGTGCAACTTCTACACATACAGACATCAAATATTCTTGTATACCACACCCCGGAAATTGTATATAGCTTTCCTTTATGGATCCCACTAACTACTTCAAGCCTGTTATGTTTGCCCTTGGCAGAAGTTTTGATAGGAATGTTCTATCAATATTTCGTGCGTTTTGACATATATTTATGCATTCAATAACAGGTCTATTGACTCTACACATATAATGGTAGTTTTTCCTTTGGGTAGCAACAAATATTATTTTAGAAGCACCATGCCTCAATTTTACTTTACAGACAATTTTGTATGTTATTGATAACATGACTATTTTCCATAGAAAGGTGAATTAATCGGTAGTTTCGGCTGCGTCGTTAAGGGCTTCATTTTCCTGTATGCGTAATTGTATGTATATGTGCATGTATGAATGTATACATGTGTGTGTGTGTGTGTGTGTGTGTGTGTGTGTAACAATGGGTAAAATTCTCGTGTTGAATTTTAGAAACACCTTACATATGTATGCAAGTATGTAAGGTATGTATGTATGTATGTATGTATGCATGCATGTATGTATGTATGTATGTATGTATGAATGTATGTATGTATGTATGTATGTATGTATTTATGGATGTATGTGTAATTTGTTGTGTGTCAACGTATGTGAAATTATATAAATGTGTCTGAATAAAAAAAAGAAGCTACTTGGATAAAACTTAAGGAAACTACATGACCCGACATACATCGAGGAGATTAACATTACTGGAGAAAATAGAGGAGTAGAAATGCGATTTACATCACCAAAGACATATTGTTCTTTGCTTTGACCGTTGGTGGTGATTACCGAAGTAGAAGCACCAATAATTATAGTGATAACCCCTTACCTATAATCATTGTGTTGACGCTCAAAATTCTGAAATACATATGCATAATATTATTCATTTATTTGGGATGTATTATTATTTATTCATTCGCGTGGGGTTTGCTATTTACCGCCCACGGGTATGATTCTACTGCAATTCTATTTACTTTATTATTATATTTTGTACTTATTGTTTTCTTGTCTGTACTGGAAGAATATGTCTGGTTTTATCGCATTTGTATTTAATGGATTTCAATGTAATGTTCCACGAATATTTCCTATGTCGAATTCTTTGGCTCTGTTCTCTGTATATTATAATCTGATTGATGTTTGTAATATTTACCGCCAACAGGATACGACCCAGTGGGAGGTATTGTATATTGTTTCCACAATAGAAACATACCTGAGAAAGGTAACAATTTGATACTTTTTCATTCCTGCCGTTGGTTATAGGTGATATTTCCATTGTTTAACACATCTTAGTCTACGTGTTTATGTATCTAGAAACATCAAAATATACAGCAAGCTAAGGAAGTATATAAGCTTAAAAATCTACTACACATTCTCGCACGCATACGCATGCACACACAAGCACACACATGCACACACATACATAATGTGTGTGTATATATATATATATATATATGCATACATACATATATATATATATGTATATATATATATATGTATGTAGGGAGAATTCACAAAAAATATGTGTATATATATA
>NC_068982.1:152608440-152609228 GCF_001194135.2 Octopus bimaculoides | reverse complement strand
CAGTGGGAGGTATTGTATATTGTTTCCACAATAGAAACATACCTGAGAAAGGTAACAATTTGATACTTTTTCATTCCTGCCGTTGGTTATAGGTGATATTTCCATTGTTTAACACATCTTAGTCTACGTGTTTATGTATCTAGAAACATCAAAATATACAGCAAGCTAAGGAAGTATATAAGCTTAAAAATCTACTACACATTCTCGCACGCATACGCATGCACACACAAGCACACACATGCACACACATACATAATGTGTGTGTATATATATATATATATATATACAAACACACATGTATGTTGCGCCTCTCAACGAATGTTAAGTTCAAGTGGGAATGCATCAGACCTAAATCTACTTTATATCAAGAGACTTTCAACATACCCACTCATATTTGCATTAACCCCTTCTAAGGATATAAGCATAATGTTACACACACATACACATAAATGCACATATGTATATACATACAAATGTTTTCGTATGTTTTCGTATGATAAAGTAACATATGTAACATAAACAGGCAGTAGTTTGGTATGCGTAAAGAAAACCTATTGAACAGGAATGTTGCACTATTAAGTGCAACAAAAGAGTATCAGCTACATTGTCAAAAAGCTGGAAAATATGCATGTATATATATGTATGTATATGTATGTACGTTTGTATGTATATAAGTATGTACGTTTGTATGTATGCATGCATGTATATATGTGTGTGTGTATGTGTATGTATATATGTATATATATGTATATACATGTGTATATATATATATATATATATATATATAT
>NC_068982.1:152605422-152608096 GCF_001194135.2 Octopus bimaculoides | reverse complement strand
AGACATCATAAGAGTTTATAAACTTCGAAAGGCTGTGAAATGATTCTTTTATTTCTTTTTTCATGTTTTTTTTTAATAGTTCATTTCAAAGAAAATAAGCTATAAATGATAGTGTGCAAACCCTTGGTCAGAAAACCTTTCTTCTAGGAAAAGTTTACTGACGTGAGTTCGAGTCGCACAGGCAACCTTCAACTTTTCCTATCGAAAGAGTTTTTAGCCCAATATTAAGCGCAACTATTTATAACTTTAATGCCTTCGAAATCCAAGATTCCAATATATATGTTACAGCTTCGTAGGCGCGTCGAACGAACCTGTCTCTTCAGGTTTGCAGAAACCAAGTGAGACAAGTCCTAGATACTTTCTGTGTTAAGCCGTACTGCTCGACGCAGGTGACATGCTCTTGTAGATTTTGTAGCGACGTTAATTCCAGTCTTGTCTCCAATCTGTATTCCTAGGACCATCGAATGACTTCCCAATATCGAATGAGCGAATGGACTATCATTGTGAGCACCCCATCTTACTCCCCCGGAGCTCGCAATTCCCACTCTGTCTCCTCAAAGGACAACATATTCTTCATCAACCTGCTATTTTCAATACTAAGAAGAATGAGCTACCATACTGTTGCCACCACCAGTATTCCCTGCTAGTAAACTTCAAGCTAATATTCGCTGACAATCCAGATATACCACCTGAAACCTTACTGTCCCATATACAAGGTATGCACGCGCGCACAAAACACAGTTATATACATACACACACTAACGCACACCATGCACACACACACACACACTAACTCACACACGTAGCACCAGATATATACACACATACTCCACTAATAAGCAATATCTGCCGGCAGGTGCACGCGCACTTGTACTAAACACACTAGAGATTCAAAAGTACCTCAATACACATGCACAAGCGCACAAACATACACACAAACGAACTAGTGTCGCTGACAAACCACGCCCCTCTTGAAGACAAAAGGTTGCTACCAACATCTTGTCCTAGCACATGATCCTAGGAATATATGATATATATAATGTGTGTGTGTGTGTGTGTGTGTGTGTGTGTGTGTATGTGTGTGTGTGTGTATTATATATTCCATATTCTATATCCCACATTAATTTTACAAGAATATATATTAAACATAAAAAACAGACAGAGTTGGAAAGCTTTTAAATAAAATAATAGATATATATATATATATGAGCGGGTACGCGCACACGCGTTTTATGCCTCTGGAACCTGTACTACTTGCAAGCAAGCATGTCGTGTATTTCGCTTTGTGCAAATCCACGTTGTGAAATTAGCCGCATATTTCGGCGCAGTTCAGTTACTTCGACCATACCGAGAGGGGCCAGAGTTACTACCCAAGTTTTTGCTGTACAAACTACTTCCCTGTCCTGTTCAAATAGGGATGGACTGTGAGCTGGACACCTAGACCCGGTTTTCCCCATACCCCTGGCCTGCTTTGGTGTGCAGAGCAACGTTATGTGTAAGTGCCTAAGGAGAACCCCATGAAATGGTGAAGCGACATGCTCAAGCATTCCTTTTCCAACCTAGACTTCGGTTCTGCACTTTACTAGAAGAATATGTCCATACTCTAACCGTGAATAATGTTAAGTTTATTTTGAAATGTTTGGTGTCGGGGAATGCCCGGCCCTATCAGGCTGACAGGCGTCCCTGCGCAGGTTGCACTTTGTCCTGTATTTTTATCAATAATACTGACAAAGAGAGCCCGTGTGTATCTACTGTTACTGGTATTTAAGCTTACGTAAATAATGGCTTGTGGTATATATACACACAATTTCTTATTCTCTCTCTCTTAGTCTCTGTCTCTTAGACTCTCTCGGTTGCTCTCTCTCTCTCTATCTCTCTCTCTCGCTCGCTCGCTCTCTCTCTTAGTCCCTCTCTTTCACACGCACATACAATCACGCGCGCAAATGCATACAGTACACGGTTGTCAGCTGAGGACCCATGACAAACAAACTATCCGACGTGATAGACGCACATGACTGTGTGCCTTATATTTTATTTGGTATATATATATATATATATATATATATATTCTGTTGAGTCTGGGGAGAGTCATTTTCTTATTGTGCCTTAAAATTTAACACACTCACCGGTAAAATTTCCACTTATTTCTTTTTTATTTTCCTAAAATTTTCGTTGCGTCTTGCAACCTTATCAATAGTCTTGATTGATAAGGTTGCAAGACGCAACGAAAATTTTCGGAAAATAAAAAGAAAAATAAGTGGAAATTTTACCGGTGTGTGTGTTAAATTTTAAGGCACAATAAGAAAATGACCCTCCCCAGACTCAACAGAATATGCTTCAACACACGAAATCACATAAAAAATCTTGCAAACCAAATCCCAAAACGAAATATATATATAAACATACATACATTGTATATGTAAGCGCACATAATATGTAAATATGTATATATGTAACTACCCATACATATGTTGGTGTGCACTTTCTTTACTCTTTCTCTGACTTAGCGCCACCTTCCTTAGTATATATAATATATATAAACACATAAATACACACATATATGGTTTAGATACATCTCTTTATAAATAATTATCATTAATATTATATTCTTTGGTTAGCTAAACCCTTCCTCTCTCTCTCTCTCTCTCTCTCTCTCTCTCTCTCTCTCTCTCTC
>NC_068982.1:152602599-152604376 GCF_001194135.2 Octopus bimaculoides | reverse complement strand
TATATATATATATATATATATATGCATACATACACACATACGTACATACATGATGTTATGTGTGTGTGAGAGTTAGAGAGAGAGTATACGCCTGTATACGCCTGTATTATGTCAGGTCTGCTTCTAATAGTGGGCCGTTAGTGATATACTCAGTACCGCCACCAATCAGGTTTGATGATGATAGCTGTTGGACGTCCTGCAAATTAAAGGCAAAAACTTTTCAAAGCGAAGATAAAACCAAGGGAGCTAACGGCCTTGTAATGTGCATTCATTCGTATGCCTATAATTTATTCATTTGCACGTGTATATAATTTGCACATAGAGGCACAATTTCACTTGAAACCTTTGTTCTGTATTCTGTATATATATATTTTTTCTTTTCTCTGGTGTCAGTTGGACATCTTAGAGCATGTAGGGTGAGACAACGTGTAGAGCGTGACAAAAACGTTTGCCACAATAAAAATAGGTTGTGTACAAAGTTTGTCCGACTTTTGTTTTACTGCAACTTAACTGCGGCCATCCGTTCTTGCAGGTGGGGTGTCACACGTCTGCGGCAACAAAAAGTTTCTACTTTGGTTAAAGTATGGAAGGAATAGTATAGGAACGAGTAGATGCGATTCTTCCGTCCTCGTGGAACCGACTGATAAAATGGCAGCACATAGGAAATTTGCGTGCGAAAGCTAAGGCTTCTCACTAATGCTTGTGTATAAAACAAAAGATAGCTAAGAGGGTGGTCAGTGGCATTTCCTTAATCAACAAAGACGTTTGAAGATATATTAAACAACATACACAATAAATTCATGACCTATTGAAATTATCTCAACTTCCAGATGTGTCTGTGTATATTTATATTATATATAATATTGTATATTATATATGTTTGTGTGTACGTATGTATGTATTTGTGTGTGTGTGTGTGTACACACACAAATATATACATATATATGTATTTGTGTATGTATATAGGTGTGTGTGTGAAGTGTATACTTCTATATCTGCATACATAGATAATTGATATTTTTGTACACACACGCAAACACACACAAATGTTTATATATATATATGCGCATATATATATATGCATGTACATATATATATATATATATATGCATGTATATATATATATATATATATATGTGTGTGTGTGTGTGTGTGTGTGTATGTATGTATATAATATATATATATATATATATACATATATATATATATATATATATATATATATATATATATATATGTGTGTGTGTGTGTGTGTGTGTATGTATGTATATAATATATATATATATATATATACATATGCATATATGTGTCTGTGTGTATGTATACACACAGGCGCGCATATATGTGTATATCAAACTGTGTATTAGCACCTATTCATGTATGTATATCCAGATGTATATGCTTGTGCGTGTGTGTACGAGCGTGCGTACATAACGTATTTGTGTGGTTACTATGTATGAATGTTTATGTGTGACCGAAGTAAATATTGAGTAGAGTAGCATTTAATATTTCGTTAAGATTGACTATTGTTCCGTTAACATCTTAAAAATGATACCTTCATGGCATGTGCATACAAATAACTTGCACGAATTTCTAAACAATGGCTATAATGAGCAATAGTTTATCACAACAAAATTCTATACAGACACACGCATGCGTGTGGACATATACGCATACCAGCACATACGCACTGATATAAATGCGTGTATATATATGTATGTATATATATATGTGTGTGTATATAATATGCATATATGTATATATATTTATATATATA
>NC_068982.1:152598233-152601843 GCF_001194135.2 Octopus bimaculoides | reverse complement strand
TGTGTGTGTGTGTGTGTGTGTGTGTGTGTGTGTGTGTGTGTGTGTGTGTGTGTGTGTCTGTGTGTGTGTGTTAACCTATACACTATAGCCATCCCTCGCAAGAGATTAAGATAGCCTGTGCCACACTGTCGCTCTCTTTTGTAGGTGTGTATATATCACGAGGAGACATAGTCATTCTCTTCCAGCCTAGCGAAACATCGAGTACGAGAGTACTTTTATGTAAAGCAATAGAGAAATACAATTGACCATTTAACCGATGAATCACTCAATTCCTTTCTGTAGAGTACCATATTTATTTTTAGAAGGAAAATGTTGATAGTCACTTCGAAATTTCCCCTTACGTGACAGCGGACAGTAATCCGCAACTTCGAGTCACTGTCAACTTGAGATGCAAAAAAACACGTATGTATAGCATTATGAAATTTACAGCATCTACAAAGACGTTATAAACACCTAAACAGAGCATAATAACTGAACCAGATGGTTATGTTTATGCTGCATCTTTTCATAAATGACATAAAGGATACAATGCCGCATATGCATGTTTTGTCATCATTTATCTTTTATTACAGGCTCGAACTACACAGTTCTTATAACAAAATCTTGCGCTGAAGTATTATTTCAGCCTCGTAAGTGCAATACCCTGAACACAAAAGCACGCGCCATCACAGATGTATGTGCGTGTGCGCGCGTGTGTATCTTTCTGTGTGTGCGTGTGTATGTGTATGCGCATGTGTGCGTGTGTGTCTGAGTGCGTGTGTGTGTGTGCGTGTGTGTGTGTGCGTGTGTGTGTGCGTGTGTGCGTGTGTGTGCGTGTGTGTGTGTGTGCGTGTATTCGCTTCAAAATTCTGTTTTGTCATAGCTACAGGAAGAGCCTGTCGTTACAACTCAGTATACTTGTAATTGCATGTATCCTTAAGCTCCGATTTTGGGGTAATGAGATCTCACGGTTATCTTCTTATCCAAACTTTTATATAAATCACAAGGCAAGCATAGTTCAAATTCATTTTACAATAGTATCAATGAGTTTTAGCATTTTCGGATTATTGGCTTTTATCTGGTCCTCTCAACTGAAACAGCTGTAAGCTAATGAATATAATTAAGTAACTGTTGCACGGATTTCATTATGTAACACACACAAACGTACAAGCAAACGTCATACATTATATACATACAGACAGACAGACAGACAAATATGCATATATGTGAACGCACATACATTTTTAAATATGCTTATATACGATAAATCATATACATGTTATACGTACGATATTCATGATATATTTGCACACACAGACATATTCATGATATATATTTGCACACACACATATACATATAATACACACACACACACATATGTATATATATATATATATATATATATATAAACGTATGTATGTATACATAAGTGTGAGAGTGAGTGTACTTGTGTATGCGTGTAATATTTGTCGTTTAGGTCAGGCCATACCTGATCGAACAGACCAATTACCAAAATCATTCCATTAGTGATCTTCTCGTGTTTATCCCCCGTGCAAGAAATTCAGAAACACATTATCGAAAGTGGCCATTATCTAAGCGCTAGGATGTAGATAAGGAGATTTTGTACCTATGTTTAATAAGTTGATTGAATACGTAGCTGCATTCTCATTGGCTCCGAGCGTACGAAGTTTTGGAGATGTCGCATATAACTGCCGCTTTATAAAAACACAATAGTAATGAGATCTGAACTTGTTTTAATGTGACATATGAACTTGTGCCGTTATTCCCAGACTTCTTTCGAAGATGAATGTTTCTTATTTATTCTTTTGCTGTTGCGTATCACTGGTATTTATACTTACTCATTTTGTTAAGAAATTCATTGCATGTCCATAATTTATTATCTAGTTTAGTAGGGACAGTGTATATGTTGTAAAATTCACGAATCGTACAGACAATTATAAACCAGACAAATGCAAGACTCTTTCGCCGATTTACTATAAATCTAAAATAATCATTAATTTTTACTCAATACTAACTACAGCAGAAAAAATGGATAACAGAAATGTTAGCAAATAAGATGACTATCTCATACAGAATTTTAAAGCAAAATTAGAATATTAATGATGAAATATATATTCCTAGCCAAACAACAACAAAAATCAACACACATGTAACGTACACTAGCCACCTAGAAATACGTCAGAGTGTCGAAAGAAATGTAGACCAAATAGTTAAATATTTAACCTCAAATGTACTAGTCTCCATTCTTTAACCAAATTAGTAGTAACACATGACAAAAACACCCATTTCGTCCAAAAGACTGCGAAGATCGAGAAAAGATGTTTGGGCTTGGACTATATATATATAAAGAATGTATACAAAAGCACACAGGCGCGCGCGCACACACACACATATATATATATGTAAGTATGCACGTATGTATGTATACCAGTAACACTTTGAGAATTCCTGTCTAAGATGCAAAAATATATGGAAGACTAATGTTGCGAATTCATACATGTTTCATATCTACAGTCGACCATGGTTGGTCTCAGAAAAAACAGGGCCGATAAAGCTTGGCAACATTGTTCTCGCATGTATTGCCGTCGTAATACTAACAGTTGGCGCATATGCTCCGACGGCATACCGTCTGATATACTAACCTTACCAGTCCGTCATCTTTGCAATCATTTTTTTTATGCATCGATCTGGAAGTAATGGGTGTCAATGTCGATCCCGGTAGCATTTGACCCCAGAGAGCGGCGAATCAAAAATATTGCAAAGAAGGCTATCCGACACTACTTGATATACTTGTATGAGAGGGTGCGCGTGCACAGAAATGATATATATATATATATATATATATATATATATATATATATGTGTGTGTGTGTGTGTGTGTGTGTGTGTGTTATGCAGTATAAATAAATAATTATGCATACATAGATATGTATGTATGTATGTATATACTCAATCCAAACATGAACAAGCAAGAAAAAATAACAACGCGAGGACGTGGAATAAGTACAGTGTTATTCGACGCTCGGGTAAGGAAAGAAAAAAAAGTGGATGTCACGTTTCGAGCGGAGCTCTTCATCGGAAATATAGAAAAAGTCCAAAGAAGAGAAGACGGAGAAAGGAATTCACCAACAACACATACGCGGTCACATATTGATACACACACACACACACATTTATGGTTCAAAACAGTTTGATTCAAATTCATTGGTACTCTTCAGTTTCAAGCGTGGTGCTAGTCACACGCATACGCACACTTGCACACACACGTATACATACTCACACATGCGTATTCATTTATATGTACATATGCATATTCGCATGTATGTACGCATGCATACCTGTGTGTTCGCCATGCAGTATTTTCCAACTAACTGTTAACCATAAACTAACATCACACCACAACACCTTGTAACCTTCCTCACCAGTCACAGCCCACCTTACGGTAATAACAATCAACATCTGTCATTCAAATTCAAAATGGCTGACGACTAGCATCACACTTGAAACTCAAGAGTACCATCGAACTTGAATCAACCTGTTTTGATCCATACATGTAACTTCCAATAAATTGGTTGAGTGCCCTTTTGTTTGTCCAAACACTCTTATATAT
>NC_068982.1:152595403-152598057 GCF_001194135.2 Octopus bimaculoides | reverse complement strand
AGTCGAGCAAATCGACCCCAAAACTTATTCTTTGTAAGCCTAGTACTTATTCTATTGGTCTCTTCTGCCGAACCGCTAGATTATGGGGACGTAAACAAACCAGCATCGGTTGTAAAGCGATGGTGAGGGGACAAAAACGGACACACAAACACACACAGACACACACACATATATATATATATATATATATATATATATATTATTTATATTATATACAATAAGGTTAAGGAGGGTATTGGATTTAACCAAACCCAAATATACAGGTAATACCGAGTAAGTGCTGTATACCGGCTAGTTATGCCCCAATCGTTGTATGAACAGGATTGGGGATTATAAGTCGTGTATTAGCGTACGTATGTATAAATATATAAAAGGATAAAGAGAACAATGGTGAAGTTAGAAATATATTTTATGGATAGCGTCTTACAGCTGTAAGACTCTATCCATAAAATATATTTCTAACTTTACCATTGTTCTCTTTATCCTTTAATATATTTATACATATTATATATAATATAAATAATGTATATAGATAGATAGATAGATAGATAGATAGATAGATAGATAGATAGATAGATAGATAGATAGATAGATATAGATATAGATATAGATAAACATAGGCGCAAGCGTGGGTTTGTGGCAAGAAGTTTACTTCCCAACGACATGGTTCCGGGTTCAGTCCCACTATGTCGCACATTCGATAGGTGTCGCCTACTATACCTTCAGGCTAACCAAAGCATTGTGAGTGGGTCTGGTAAATGGGAACAGAAAGAACCCCGTCGTATTTATAACTAAAATGAAAAGACAGAAAGGCGTATGGGTTTGACGGTCAGGTAAAATGGAAGACCCTGTGCGGTTTCGAGCCTACGCGCTTTCTTAAGAACGCCATGAGGAGAGAAAGGAGACGAAGAGAAGAATAGAAATCAGGAGAGAAAATGTGTGTGTGTGTGTGCATACCAATGTATGTGTATCTTTGTATATCTCCCCCTATCACCGTTTGACAACTGGTGTTTATGTTCCCGGAACATAGCGGTTCGGCAAAAGATATCAAGAGAGTAAGTACTAGACTCTCTGGGGTCGATATGTTCGACTAAAACCCTTGAAGGCAGTGCTCCAGCAATGCCGTAGTCAAATGGCTAAAACAAGTAAAAGATTATATATTTATATATAGAGAGGGGGAGTGGAGAAGGAGAGAAAATATATTATATAAAATATTGAATATATATATATAAATATATAAACAAATATTCATAGATGTGTGTGTGTGTGCGTGTGCGTGTGCGCGCGCCTTGTGCTATATATATTGTATAGTATTCCTCTACTACTTTAGTTGGTAACATTCAGTTGATTTCTAAACGTCAAATAGGATAGAGTATTGAAAAGTGCTCGAAATATCTTGTTGCATATCTTTAAGATCATCTTTGAATCTTCCTTCTCTCGAAACGATAAACTACATAAAAAAATTAAATATAGACGGACATATAAACAAATACGTGTGTATGTGCTTCAAAATTGTATGGAAAATAAACTAAAATGAAAAGACAGGAAGGCATATTATTTTGATACTCAGATAAAATGGAACAGCCTTTGCGGTTTCGAGCCTACGCGCTTTCTTCAGAAAGTCATGAGTAGAGAAAGCAGATGAGAGAAGAACAGAAAAACGGAGAGGAAAGAAAACGTGTCTGGATTAACGGTTGCGCGCATACCTTTCTATGTGTGCACGCGCGTGTGTGTATGTGTGTGGCTGTGCGTACGTGTATGTGTGTATATATGTGTACGATGCATTGTCGTATATACATGTGAACACGTGAACAATGAGAATCAAAACGACGAGTTACGTATTATTCTTGACATGTTTTGGCAGATTTGAGCGTAAATTCATATATATATATATATATATATATATATATATATATACTGTACTATTTTTGGTTCATAGACAGACAGACAGACAGACAGACAGACAGACAGACAGACAGACAGACAGGCAGGCGGGCAGATAAAGAGAGGGGGAGAGGGGAGAGAGAGAGAAAGACACAGGTATGCAGGATAAATATATACTCAGGTTTTTCTCGAGGTTTTCAATGCAAAATATATACTTGTATATACTTGTATGTTGGTATGTACGCGTTTGAAGTTGTGATATATGTACGTGTGTGTGTGTGTTTTTTTTTACGTAATGCATATATAAACGCATATTTTCAACAATATAAACACGAAGGTAATCACCAGCTACAAATTCGCAAGTAGCTATTGAGTATAATTATTCTAAGATTCCGGGCACAACACAACTGAATGTATATAATATTAACGTGGAATATCTATCGTCATCGATAGAGCAACACAATTTTGAATCAATTGTTTATGAAACTATTTAAGTTTATAAATTGTCGTGTACACGCTTTTACGTGAATATACACAAGTATATACATGCGTGTACGTACGTACATGTGAGTGTGTGTGTGTGTGTGTTTGTGTGTATGTGTGTGTGTGTTTGTGTGTATGTGTGTGTGTGTGAATGCATACATACATACATTTATTTTCTGTTACAATAAGATACAACACACGCTTGGAAACGCATACAAATACACACATACACACACACACACACACACACATATATATATATATATATATATATATATATATATATA
>NC_068982.1:152592542-152594722 GCF_001194135.2 Octopus bimaculoides | reverse complement strand
CAAGAGCAAATTCAAAATATAATCTAGTACTAGAGCGCACAATGTTCCTGAAGGTCACCAATGGTCTTCCTCGGTCACGAGTAGACGGCCATCATGTATGTATGTATGTATGTATGATTTTTTTCCGAGTTTTATGTTCTTGAGAGAGTTCAAACTGGTCGCTAACAAAGTGACAAGACATTGTCAGTTAAGAGAGTTCCTTGTATATACATATATATACATATATACAAATATAAGGCTGAATTGGTGTATCGGTTGAACTGTCGATGTATACGCTCAAGTGTGTGAATCTATTCCCATAAGAATCTCTCATGGACAATTTTTGGAATGTCTTATAAATCTCGACTGTGCCACTAATTGATTGTATTTGGAGAATCCGTGTCAGTTTCTTTTGTATTTTCTCTATGAAACGAGGTTTTTCTAGGTTTTTGTACAAATGTGTTGGTATATAACCTAATGCATCTATGATGGTAGGTAAAAAAAATGACAATTCATAGTCAGGGTACAAGAGCTGTAATTTCCGCATTAATTCGCCATAAATGTACTTTTTTTCCTAGACTTTTGATTGTACATTCGCACCCGCTGGGCAGTTGACTTCTATAACAAGGCATGACTTTTGTTCCCTGTCACACAGAATAATATTAGATATCTTATGTTTGCATAGAATTGTTATTTTTATTTATGTTCCCTCCAAAATTCAACAACTGACAAGCAAATCTATGGTATTAAGCAGAATATTAGTAGCTACTAACCCCAAGATTCCGAGTTTGATTCTAGGCAGTGACCTGAATAATAATAATAATAATAATAATAATAATAATAATAATAATAATAATAATAATATCAACAACATCGAAAAATACCTTAGGAATGAGAACCCAGGTTCGAAATTTCCCCAAGACACCTGATGAAGGCTGGAGGGTATATCAACCGAAACGTTGTGTTAACAACAAACAAGATGAGGACAAATATCCGTCAATTGTAAATAATGTAAATAATGTACATAATTCCTCATCTCTTAGATATAGAACTGTATTTCTGGAAAGTTTTAGAGATTTTTACAGTTCCAGTGATGGATTGGATATGTAGTCTTCGAATTAGCTTTCTTCTTTCTGTAGTCACGTATGAGTAACAGAGGCAGAGTAGAAGGGGGACAAAAGAAAGGGTGGGGAAAGAAACAAAAGAAGTGAGGAGAAGGGAGAAGAAATGACAGATAGAGGGGAGTGGAAGAAAGACAGATAAGGGAATCAGAAAGTTATAGTAAGATAGAGAGAAAGAAAGAAAACAGTGTGTTGTCGCAGAAATTATATATAAAGTAAGAACTTACTGTAGTCAATTTACTGCATGACGTTCGATTATGAATAAATAAAATGAAAAATACACATTGTGTACAGGACATCAGCAACGGGTGAAAAATACGTAAACACAAAAGAATTAAGTACAGAACAAAATACCAAAACCCATCCTTTATTTTGTCCCCCTTCCACTCTGCCTCTGTTACTTACACGTGACTACAGGCTGTTTCTATTGTCCCTTTCTTTTCTGGACGAGACGTTTACCGGACTGGATGTCATTTCTCTCGGCACCCGACATTTTTTTCTTCTACATTTTCCTTCTACTATTTTCTTCTCTTCTAATTATTCTGTTCTACTATTTTCTTCTCTTCTATTATACTATTTCCTAGGCGTAACTCATTACAATTCATCTTGGCCTAACGGCCCATAATGTTCGTTTTTGTCGATTGTTTACTCTGTACGTCCACTCTGTCGTTGTTTGTTCGTTCGAACCTCTAACTCTCCATGAATTTTATAATTTTGAAATTTCTAGATGCTGCTGTCTTGTGAAATTCCCTATATTATCGTTAAAAGCATGAAATACGAGTAATAAACAGTCCGACAACTGATAAGGAGTTATATTCTTTTAGTATTTTGTCCTGTGCTTTTCTTTCGTGAGTTAACGCATTTTTCACTTGTTGGAGATTTCCTTTTCTTATTGTGTATGGTTTTGATATTTTGTCCTGTACTTATCTCTTGTGTGTTTACGTATTTTTCATTCGTTGCTGATGTTCTGTACACAATGTGTAATTTTCATTTTATTTATTCATAATCGAACGCTACGCAGCCTTGAGCAAAGTAAATTCTTACTTTTATGCATATATGTATATATATATATATATATAT
>NC_068982.1:152590590-152592245 GCF_001194135.2 Octopus bimaculoides | reverse complement strand
TATATATATATATATATATATATATATTGTATACACCTAACGTTTATATAATATACATATATACTGCATATCTATATTTATATGCATATATATAAATATATATCCATCTACAGTGCACCTAAGCACACTATTAAGTTCATCATTATTTATTATTACAGATTATTCTAAAGATCCTTTAGCAAGTAAATCATACGTCACACTTTTTTATATTTTTTTATTTTTTAACTTTGCGCTTTCTATACTAAAAACAATGAGATGAGATCCAGCTCGAGTATTGATTTCTGTAACTGAAAATATTGAGAGAGAGATAATATATACATATTAAAAGAGGAAAAGTGTCAACTTTATGCATACCAATATATATATGTATATATATTCACACACAAACAAATATATAGAAATATATGCGGTACTTTTAATGAAGATATATATATATATATATATATCAGGTCACCCCATAAGTTCTGTCCGATTTTATCTTTTTTTAAATTGAATGAAATGTAATAGTATTTTAGGATTCTAAGGGAATTAAAAATTATTTTTATGCATTTGTGTACATCTAAACTAATTAAATATTATTTTACAGAATAATAGAATTCAAATTTCTTTGATTAAAACCCTCTCTAACACGGAAGTATCCAAAGAGCATTTGAGGCGCATAATGCTTTCTGGGTACAAAAAAAAAGGAAACTCTGCAGCCGAAGCGACTCGAAACATATACTCAGTTTATGGGAAAGAATGCTTGAATGAAAGAACTTGCAGAAGATGGTTTGCAAAATTCAGAAGTGGAGATTTCAGTCTTGAAGATGAAGATCGAACAGGACGCCCAGTTGAGTTCGATGATAAGCTCATTCAGGCATTATTTGACGAAAATCCTGCATTATCAGTTGAAGAATTGGCAATAACGCTTAGTTCAAGCCATTCAACTGTTCATCGTCAATTTTAACAACTTGGAAAGGTTCCTAAACTTGGAAAATAGGTGCCTCATGAATTGTCCGAAACTAACCACGAATCCCGAGTTATCTTCTGCTCTTCTCTCCATTCTCGCAAACTCATTTCACCCTTTTTGTATAGACTTGTGACTAGTGACGAATAATGGATCTTCTATCGAAATGTTAAACGTCGAAAACAGTTGCTTGGTAAAAGAACTTCATGGAAAAAAGGTTCTTCTCTCTATCTGGTGGGAGTGCAAAGGAGTAATTCACTTTGAATTGTTTATCACCTAATGCAACAATCAATGCTCAAGTTTACTGTCAGCAATTAGAGCGTTTGAACCAAGTTTTGAAGAAAAAAAAAAGACCTGCTTTAGTGAATCGAAAAGGAGTGATGTTTCACCAGGACAATGCGCGACCCAACACTGCAAAGATCACATCACAGAAGATCGAAGAGCTTGGTTCGGAAAAAATTCCTCCTCCACCTTATTCTCCCGGCCTTGCTCCTTCCGATTATCATTTGTTTCGTAGTTTACAGAATCATTTGGGGGACATAACTTTCGCAAGCCAGGAAGAGGTCGAAACTGACATTTCAGTGTTCTTCGCTTTGAAACCAAAAGAGTTTTACATTGATGGGATTAAAAAGCTTGTAAATAGATGGAAGGAAGTCATAGATACTCAGGGAAAGTACATTAATGATTAAATTTCAATTAAATATAACAT
>NC_068982.1:152581865-152586865 GCF_001194135.2 Octopus bimaculoides | reverse complement strand
TTTACGTACATGAGCTCCATCATGGACTATGTCATTTCTATAAGCCCCAGTTTTACAGTTCACCCTACAAGGAATTACAATAAACTAAGAAAGTATATAAACGACTCACTTTGCACACTGTACAAAAATTACATTCTTTAGACAACAGAGTCAGCAAAACAAGAATACTAGAAATGAATAGGCACACAAACACACACACACACATGCACACACACACACACACACACACACACACACACACACACACACACATACACACACACACACACACACACACATACACGCATGCACACATATAAATATAATGTTCCAAAAATTTTACAGGAACACAAGAAACGGAAAATTCACATACAAGACGTAATAATGTTTTATCAATCGAAGCAAAGTAATTCTTATGCTTTCTCTTAATACATGTACAGAAGGCTAACAAAATATTTTCTGATTGGTGTATCCAAAGTTAAACCCCATCAACAGTCAACTTTGTAAATCCATGGTTACATTCCCCAGTTAATATGTTGTTTTTTACAGTGATATACTTTGAAATGGCATTAATGATAGGCTTAACGTATTTACGATGCACAAATAAATAAATATGTAAAATCCATTATTTATGCCTTTTCTTTTAGATAGATAGATAGATAGATAGATAGACATTACTACTGTTGTCACATTTTATTGATCTCGAAACGTAGTGGAAAGGTGGATCAATCTAACAGCAATGAATATTGCTAAATATAATAAGATATTCGACGCTTACCGAATCACCAACAGCAGTGGAATCGAACTCGGCATTAAGGGATTACGAAGTAAATTATTTAGATTAAAGATCAAATCTGTACATATAATTATTTTTAAAAATACAGAATTATAAAAATGCGCATTATGCAAAATATAAATATACTCACAACCATATAAGTAAATAAAACTGTACATGCTATTTTTACGTGAAAATGTAAAAACTTTTATCGTTATCTTTAAAATAGGCTGAATTTCATTTGGGATTATGAAGATAAATATTTAAACTGTGGAAAAATATGCTAAAGGTTACGAGAAAATACTACGTATGCTCACGAAAATGAAATAGAAACTTTAAAAGTTCTTTTCAAGGATTTATAAATGATTGAAGTGGCGTTTGACATTGCTATATTTCTGTTTAAGAAGGATGGAACATATATTTGGTACGTGACTTAAGGTGTCTGGCTGAAGAAATTGCCGACAGTCAGAAGGATGTAGTAAAGTGTAATTATTGAGAAGAATTAAACAAGCGAGCATCAATTACATTAATAGATCAAGTAATTAAGTATGACTATTTATTAAATGGACAATTTGCACCACTGATAGTCAGCAATTTGTCAAGATAGGCGTATTTATTTCGACTCTAAAAATAAATATCAGTTTCTTGGTGCCGTTTGCGTATAGTGATAGAGATTGCATGAGATATGGGTGGAGCGAGGAGCTCAATGTGTAGGTGTAAGGTTGATGAAAGATACTTGTCTTATTAAGAACTCTGGTAGCTTTCGCTATCAGTGATAGATGTCGATGAGGTCTTTAATAATTGGAAAAAAAATCGTAATTAGATAGAAACTGTTTACTTGTTTACAAGACTAAAGATTTAAAACATTGGGGGAGGATGGGGTATTCTATTGCTAACGAAGTGAGAATTGATTTCAGAGCAATGATTAATATGGCCGTTTATAAGTGATTTCTCATATTGGCCACGGGCCAATGTCTGGAGAAGCTATATTTTCACTTAAGATCCACTCAAGGTATATAACTTGAAACTCATGCTATCGTTATCGGAGAATAAATGGTACAGTCAATACGGGAGCTCCAATATGGTCACTTTATTTGCTAGAAATGATAGAAAAATGTCCCTCAAACAGTTTCATTGAAAAATTAAGGACATTCTGAACAATCTAGTCCAGGGGTTTTCAAACTTTTTGACTTGCAGACCCCTTTATATTTCAGGCTTTACCTTTGGGACCCCCTTATAAACGCTTATGAAATTTATACATAAATATTTGCTTAAAATAACATATTTTTTCATTTATTTATTTAACAGTATTTAACAAATAGGTTTATTGTCAATTAAAAGATTTCGATTAAAAAACATATATAAAATCAAATTGCCCATAAAAAGTATTTGCTGTCCACGGACCCCCTGTCCTGTCCTTGCGGACTCCCTGTGGTCCGCGGACCACAGTTTGAAAACCCCTGATCTTGTCCTATTGATTCACTTTTCTAATTACTTGGGCAAAGGAAGAATGCAGCACCCGAATCTGTTTTCAGGGCCACCGAGATTGTGTATAAATGAAAAGAGACAGAGATGACTGAAAGAAATGTTAATAAAGACAGCCAGCTCTAAGCCCTTGTCGTTGTGTTCTTGTCGCCGGACTTTTACTACAGCTGTGCTTATTACTGTACTGCGACGTTAAAATGCATTCGTTTCTGAAACTAAATAAGAATTATTATTTCTTTGATAAAAATACCAAAACCATAAAATTATTGGTTCGGGTGATCTAAGAAAGAAAGACTAGTATAAATGGATAGACAGAGAAAGATAGACCGACAGACAGATATGTAAATGGAGAGAGAGAGAGAGAGAGAGAGAGAGAGAGAGAGAAACAGACAGACAGAGACAGAGAGGTACAATACAAGCAAGTAGACAGACAGACAGACAGACAGACAGATAGATAGACGGACGGACGGACGGACAGACGGACAGACGGACGGACAGGCAGACAGACAGACAGACAGACAGACAGACAGACAGACAGATAGATAGATAGATAGATAGATAGATAGATAGATAGATAGATAGATGAGTAGGTAGATAGGTAGGCAAGTAAGAAGGCAGAAGTCATATATCAATTTTAAACTTAAGTGTGACATATATAGCTATAAACTTATATGCTGAATCTTGTTCAACATAATGTCACTTCGTTGATTGCATAAGAAATAGCGAGCGTGAAAAATGTCAAGTCATATAATTGTAGCGCAACCTCGTATAATAGAAGGTAAACATGAAGATTTACTTAAAATGATGAGAACAAACACGATATTCCACATCGTTTGATAAAGTCTGTTTGTAACAAACATGGAATTTTACAGTTAACAAACACAATTACATGATTTGATGTTATAAAGTGTCAAAGGTTGTTCCTCTATCAATGAAGTAAAATTTTAACGGTTAATGAACATATTTCTGTGAAGTTTTACATGTAGGTTTGTTGCATTTTATAAAGGTAACAAACGTCTATAAAGAAAGGCAGTGATGGATGTATGTATAAATTTTTGAAAAGATATATGTGAAACTTACATATACACGCCAGCCAATCAGTTAAATTCAATGTAATCGCTCGAATAATCCAATCTTATTTCTTTCAAATTACATACTACTTACTTAATTGTAAATATATTTTAAAACATATTTTAAATTACGGAGGACAATAGACACCCTGATGTGAAAAACATGCGGAATGATAACAGCTATAATGCATCCGATCAGTGATTTTCAGGTTCTTGGATCACCTGGGGTTACACAATATTACTTTTTCACATAAATACATGAATTTATATTTTGGGTGATGGTCATAGTTGATTATATCGACTCCAATACTTGATTCAGATTTAATTAATTGAGCCGAAAGTGACGATAGGCGGGATGTGATTTCCGAACGTAATAACGTTGTAACGAAGCACTCAAGATATTTTGTCCGATACATTACTGAATTTGTTGTTCTACTGTCCTGTATTTACAACGAAAAACAACGCGCATGCTCTAATACAATAACGTTTCTCTTAACTATGGGCGAATGGGGGAACATCTGCGTACTCGTTCGACACATGAAAAGATGCAATATTAGTAACTTATAATACGATAAACTCTAGCTCTTATAAAGTGAACTGGAACAACTTAGTTATAAATGTACTCAATCAGGTATAACTTGGAACTAAACTATTAGGTCACAAGCAACGGAAAAAACAAAGGCTTCATAATCGCTTAATCTACAAGAAAAAACAGCTAAATCTGCTTTAAATTATAGTTTAACATCTTAGCAAAGGAAGGAGAAAGCTGTACTGGGGGAACAGAGCAATGGTGCCAAAGCAGTGGTTTAATGAAACCAAGAGGTCTAACCGTAGATCATGTGAACGAGGGATGAAGACAAAATGAGACGAGTTGATCATTCAGTAACTTAAATTATTTCAACCAATTTCGGTAGTTAACCGGTTATTATTCATAATTAAGGCTAAACAGATATACTGATTACAAACACACGCAGACACATGCACACACGTAATATTATACTATAATTTATTCATAACATATACTGTGCATACATATATATATTGCATATCATATATATCATATTTTAGGTATATATATATATATATGTATATGTGTGTGTGTACATATGTATGTTTGTGTGTGTGCGCGTGCGCGCGCGTGTGTGAGCATACCAATATACTCAAATACATTGAATACCTGCATTTATATACCTCTCTATTGATCGATCTATAGAGACAGAATTTCTGAAAGGTCTTAGATATGTAACAAAGTACTTGATTGATTCCTTAATTTATTGTCTGCTACGATACGAAAATACTTCCATTAAAGGATAATTGAATCAAAGATTATAACATTTTATTTACGTTTTATTGCTAAATATTAAAACTGATATAAGCCCGCACACACACTTGCACACACGCATATTTATATGTGTGTGTGTGTGTGTGTGTTTATATATATATGTGTGCATATATATGTATATATATGTGTATAAATGTATATATATATATATATATATATGTGTGTATATATATGTATATAGATATATGTATTTATGCATATATATATATTATGGATATATATGAATATATACATATATATAAATATGTATATATATATATGTGTATATATACATATTTATGTATATACATACATACATATATATATATATATATATATATATATATATATATATATATATATATATATA
>NC_068982.1:152579441-152580310 GCF_001194135.2 Octopus bimaculoides | reverse complement strand
TATATAAGCACTCGCGTCTATACATATATACATTTATACGCACACGCATCTATACATATATATATACATATGCATGTGTATGATTATGGATGTGCGCGTTTGTGCAAACCTACACATTGTTTTCTGCAGCTGTACACACGCATGAATATATAATTTCGCTTATGTGTTTTCATAGAAACACGTCTATACACATAAAAATACCGTTTTTGTGTTTCGTATAATTACATAACAGAAGACAATTAATAAAAATTGTGATTGTAATTTTTAAAAAGCAGTAAAAACCTTAAAAAGAACATTAGATAGAAGTTCAAAGTTATTAGATTTTAATGGATGCTAAATATGAATTTGAAGCCATTAGTATTTGTTAAATACCCATAGATTAAATTCGTTGGAAAAATATCGAAAGGAGAAAGTATGGATATGTACGTAAAACTCAGATATTTACAAATAAACAATTTTAAACATAACATATTGTATACACGCAAAATGTTGAATCACGCAAAAGCTATAAAAGCTTTAATAGTATCTAGAGAATATTGCTGAGAGAAGACATCATTTGAAATAACGAAATGAAATGAAATGTCAATCAAATATCCGACAACCAAATGTTCAACATTTTTTTTAATGTGGAATTTTGAGGCTACGTGGAGTAAAGTGTATATAGATGAATATATTATCATACATGCATACGTACAGCTATATATGTATATGTGTGTATGTGTGTATTTGTATGTGTGTGTGTGTGTGTGTGTGTGTGTGTGTGTGTGTGTGTGTGTGTGTGTGTGCGTGTGTATACGTGCAAACCAATGCCTGTCTCTTCGAAGTCGAATCATATATGTATGTGTGCGTATGTGTGTGTATGTACGTAT
>NC_068982.1:152578541-152579425 GCF_001194135.2 Octopus bimaculoides | reverse complement strand
CGTACACATACATATATGTATACATATACACATAAACATGCATGTACATATTCATATATATGTATGCGTCTATATATACATATGTGTATACACGTACACATACATATATGTATACATATACACATAAACATGCATGTACATATTCATATATATGTATGTATGTATATATGTATATAAAACTTTGATAGCACGACCTAATGATTTATACATATATAACTTAATAGCACCACCTGTTAGGATTTGTTAAATCCTTTTTAAGTCAAGTTTTTGAGGTATCATGGTCCATTCGAGTAGTTCTTGTTGAGTGAGTTCAATCCAGGTATAGGTGGCTTAGCTGGTATTCCTTGAAGAAATACATCCAGATTCCGTTTAAAGGTGACGGCATCCTTTTCCTCTTTGGTCTGTTTCGAGACATTGTTAAATAGGGCAGGGCCTGTTGAGGAAAAGAAATTGTGTTGCAGTGTATTTATGTGTTGTGATCCTGAATTGAGTAGGGAACGTATGTCCCGTGGTCCTAGTCTTGGATGAATTTCGAAGCTAATTTTGAGGTCGTTTGAGCAATGCTGGTAGTATATTCTCCACATCGTGCAAATGCTGTACCGCTCACGGCGGCGCTGGAGTGAATAGCGTTCCAATACTTTCAGACGGTCCCAATAATTCAGTTCAGTCACGCCCTTAATTTTTTTAATGAATGTGCTCTGGGCTGATTCAATTTTCGAAATGTTTTGTTTTGTATCGGGAGACCACATGGGCAGCAGTATCCGAGGTGTGACCGTAGAAAGGAGAAAAAAGAAGATTGATGACACCTTGTTCTCTCAACTGGAAGGTTCATAAGATCCAGGACCTCATCGACCTTATGTGTATATATATATATATATATATAT
>NC_068982.1:152570988-152578181 GCF_001194135.2 Octopus bimaculoides | reverse complement strand
ATATATATATATATATATATATAAGACCATAAAATGTCAGGTGGTAAGGGATGTTAATATATTTATTTAAACACTTGTCACACTTAGGATTACGGCCGTTTCGTAGGCGTAATAACAATTTCAATGTATAATAAATTATGTTTACATGCCTGCACTAATATACATGCTACGCATTACACAATACAACTTTCACAGATCAATGCAGTTAAAGAAACTCATCAGATGACTAGAACATTATGGTTACCATAATGATTCATCTCTAAGTACACATAAAAAGTTTCTTCTCATATAGATAATGTATAGAAGACCGTTAAAATTAGCTTGGTGTGGTTAGTAAAAATAAAGGAATGTTGTATCATTTCAATTTAAGTGTTGGATATAATTTCAGGGAATTGACCATCCTTAATGTTAACAAAAACTAAGAAGGGATAAAGAGAAGGAGTAAAATAGTCAAAGTAAACAAATAGCTTAAGAAAACATAATATGAGTGAATTCAATAGGAAACAGGAACAGACAGTTGTAGATATAAAGATTAAACCAAGAGATAGTATTGAACAGCAATAAATTTCAAATAGGGTTAAAAGATCGAAAGTCCACACAGTAAAGCTTATGGATCTTAACTTTAATCACATTTCCTAATCACATTTCAAAATAATTCTGTCGTGTGCTTATATGTAGGCATGAGTTTTTTTTTGTTTTGTTTTGTTCTTTTTTGTTTTTTATTCTTTTAGGATAGAACATATTTTGCCACCCACCAGCTGATGTAAGTTGGTATGAGTAAACTGCTTCACGTTTATGGAATGTTTTTTTAACTTCTATTTAGGACCGAAGCTTTTCTTCTATCATATCTAACATTTTTATTTATCACTACAAAAGTTTTGAAGGCCTACATTGGCTTAAGATACTTTTCAGTTTGGGTCTAAGACACTCTCACCACCAACCTGTTCTTCATGTTTATTTATATATCATTTTTATTTTCGGATTCCTTGAAGAAACGATTTAGACAAGGATTACTCTGCTCTTCTACCGTTTTTCTACTATCTTCTTTGCTTGTGACTTGCTTTCGTCGGTTAGCGCGATTAATTTTCTTTATAAGCCACAAGGGTTCAAAAGTTATGATAAAACACAATGTACATTAAGTAGCAAAGCTTGTAAATATATGTTGGATGGAACAGACATGTCATATAAAAAACGAAATATTAAGGTTTAGTAAAATACAAACTATAAGATATAATTTTTAAAAGGATACCACCAACTCATAGGTGGGAAACTGCATTAATCAAGACATCATATTCCTGATTAAGCAAATTTTCTATTTCCTCTCCGCATTGTTCGTAACGTAATAATCTGGAATCTTTCGTGTGGAGCTCTTGGATTACAGTGTGCGAGTGATGATCTTGTGGAACGGTGGCGTATAAAACTTCATCTAGAAAGTGCTGGTATATTTCATATAGGTGTTTCATTAAGTCTTTGTTAAATTTACGAAGTGCTATAAATTGTATTTCATTCGAGGAGGAGGCTGGTACATCTTCAAAGAAGAGGGGTATCCTTTCATAGAAGGTGGTTTCTTCTTCAATGAAAAGCGTTTTCTCTTAATGGTAGTTGCACGCCCCTCATACATTTTAGTGCGTTTTTCGATTGTTTTCTTTTGTATTTTCTTCTTTTTATTTAAAAGCGTCGTCTGATCACCTTCACTTTGTCTGGTGCCCCTATTTGTAAGTGTACGGAAGATTACTTCTTTGAGGGAACTTATCCTGATCGGTTATGTGTTGCTGTTGTGATTCTCTTGGTCTCTGCCAGCTGTATTTGACTAACAGAGTTCTTTGGGTTCTTAGATAAGTCCTAGTCATGGAGACGTGACATTTATGATCTATTGGGACACTGCATTTGTTTATGCATCCATAATATACTGAAACGTATATTAAACGTTTTTATAAGCCAATATTGTGTTCTACTATGCTGGAGGTGCTATTATATCACTTGTTAAGGTTATCTCTACAGATTTTCTATAGAAATGACAGTCAGCACACTATGGCTATCTAAGCAATGTGCTTCTAGATGATTAATAAGTTGGAAGGGTGCTGATGAAGGGGCAAAAATCTCCCGAAATATAGCATATATGCCCATTACCCATTTTTACATCAGGCGTCTCGCATACGAAACGTCGTAACAAAACCAGTGCTGAATATAATTTCTATAAAATATCTGTAGAGATAGCCTTAACAAGAGACGTGACAGTGATTTCATTTAACGTGTGCCTGCTACATAGATAAGACCGGGAAAGCTTCCGTTACATTGACAAGACATAGAAATGTTACCCGGCTCTTCTCGTACACCTGTGTGACAGAATCTTGTACGCCGGCGTCTTTCCTAGGAAGAAAATACTTCCACGCTTATGTTTATTTGCCAAAATATTTAATACCTAAGGCTTTCTTGTTTGCAAATACCAAATACAGTAATCTTAATCTTATTGATTGCCTTCATTCTTCTCAACAGCATCCTTGATACTTTTTCTGTCCTATACTTTTAAGTCATTCATTTGATATATTCATTCTTTTCTCGCTAGAGATATTGATCTGAAAATATGTTGTTACTGAGTTACACAATGTGTCCCATTAAATATTAAACATAAGAAAAATGTGATAAACTCATTGCACAAATCTATGCGACTCTACTCACCCTTACGTCATCTCAGCATCTTCGTCCATGTTCTGGTAACATGGACGATAACATTTGTCGGTAAATATTCATGATAACGTTTTCTCAGCCCTCGTGTTGAAGCTTTGTCAAGTAAAGATTTATTTTTACATTATTTAAGCTTTATTCGAGCTTATTTCATGCAGCAACATGTTCAGTTTTCAACAGAGTTGTTTGCATTTACCATTTTTTGTTCAGTTTAGTCGCTTTGTGGCTTATTATATATCGTCTCCTGCATAAACATTTCATTTAAAAAATATATTCTTGTCATATTTCTTTTCTTCCATGAAGATTTAATTTATTCATCGGCATATTCCCGTTTCATTTACTATCTTACAGTTTATATCCTGCTGACAGATTTGAATTTCTGCTCATTAGTTTGCATCATCTCATTGATTGCTTGTTGTAGCTGATATTGTTTAACGCAAACCCAAAGTCTTTCTAGTCATGAACATTCAAACCTTTTGTATTTCAGAGACTTCATTTACCAATTGTCTTCTATTGGTGTAATTTGAGGGAAACTTTACTTTAGACTAGCTGGTCTAAAAACTACCTAGTGGCTGCTTCATGTGTTTTGCTGAGCAAAGTAATGATTTCGAAATATCCCATAATTATTTATTCACATTCTCTATACTAACTTTAGTAAACTAAATCACATATATAATACCACGCTATTCAGATTACCGACAAGCCATAAACGTTTTCTATATAATTATGTTGTTTTGTTTATATCAATTTCAGTCTAAGAGAAATTGAGCCACAGCAATCTTTCCTTTCGATAAATAAATATAAATAGAAACTAGTTATAATATTCTGTCCCTCTAGGAAGTAAACAGACTTGTCAATTTATCTTATTCTCTTGCAGGGAATACACAGTTCTGTTATTTTCAGTATTGTTATGCTCAAAAAGAATTCTGGATTACTCCTACCGCTACGACGTACCCTTGTCTACTCGTATTATCACTCATAAGATTTAAAACAATAGTCTTGAAATACGGACAGCCAATGTAAGAGTCACTCTATGACTACACGACCAGTTATTAAAAAAACAAATCCAAATAGAATCATTTCATAAGAAGTTTTACGTTGGGTTATACTATAAAATAATTATTAGAACTTTTATGGTTAAAAAGTCAGTTTTTGAAAATTATCCAGTAGCTTAACAGTATCAATTTTCGATCTTTATTTCAGAATTAAGTTTCAATTGCATAATTTGTCACGTGAGAACCCAGTACGTTTCTCCGAATGGCATGGCGAACAGTTCTGTATATTAACAAAGAGTAACTATCCATTGATGAATTCTTCGAGAAGCTGCAATGTAATTGTTATGTCTCAAATATTACCAGTGGCTGTGTGAGCTACGAAATCCTCGTCGCCACTGTTATATCGCAATACTACACAGTGGCTGTGTGAGCTACGAAATTCTCGTCGCCACTGTTATGTCTCAAGCTACTGCTATCTAGCACCTTCGGATGACTTCTACTAAATCGCTACACAACTGCTACTCGACTGCTACTCAACTGCTTCTCAACACTCTACCACAGATAGACTACCTCTATTCATATGTCTTGGGAGATCCTACTTCTTCGCCTGGGGATGTCGACACAACAGTAATAAAATTTCTTCCTTTTCACTGGCACATGCTTCTTGCTCGCCAGTTTTAATTTGAAAATTCGTGTACCAATTCATATAGAACCTATTCATTTCTACGCGTCTTAGAATTACAATGCATTATATCTTAGACTTTGTCGTTGCCTGAGTTTTCTGGTTGAGTCTCTTGGGTTCATTTCTGATATACTTGTTGACTGAATGAGTTCAACGTATAAATAGATTCATCACTAATTTCGAAAACGCAAGTTGGGATAGGAATTTGTATACATGTATGCATGTATGTATGCATCTATGTATACATATATATGTATGCATCTATGTATACATATATATGTATGCATCTATGTATACATATATATGTATGCATCTATGTATACATACGTGTATGGATTTATCTTATTTGGAGAAGTGCATCTGCGTGAAGGTGTCTGAACTATCCACTCCTACTGGTTGTCTCCCTTACCATTGCTTCTCAATTTCAGTACTTCTCGAGCCACTTTAACTTCTTTCTTTGCTCATCAGCATAAAGCACATTAACACTCGCATGCTTCCTCCAACTCTTAAAATATATCATGTAACACAGAGTTTCAAAAGTTATAAGATATACGTGTGTGTGTGTGTGTGTGTGTGTGTGTGTGTGTGTGTGTGTGTGTGTGTGTGTGTGTGTGTGTGTGTGTGTGTGTGTGTGTGTGTGTGTGTGTGTGTACATTCAGAGATACATACAGAAGCAGAGACAGAGACTGATTGATTGTCAGATATAATGAAGTAAAAATCATAGACAGTAGACAATGGTTATTAGACAGTGAAAAAGAAATGTTCTGGGCATATTGTCTCGCAGAACATTCGTTAAGATTTTAAAATAAAAAACCTACTGGAAGTCCAGAGACTAAAAGAAATTGGTCTTAAAGGTTAAGATTAATATAATTTGGAAGAAAATAGGTAATTTCTTTTTCTTTTTTTAGATAATAAAGTGAAAGAAAAAACGAAAATTAATATTGCAACATTGGAGAAAAGAATATTGATTAAAGAATATAAATAATTGAATTTAAATAAAATAATACAGCTATTTCATAGGTTGGCTATTAGTGTTGTTTTACTACAAGTCTTTTATAGTTTTCTTTATATAAACTTATGTACCAAAGACAATTTGCTGTTTTAAGGAGTATTTTCTTGAACGAGTCATGATTTTCAAATGCACAACAATCACGTTTTTATGAAAATATTTTTCATTTTGTTATTAGAAATGGTTTTAATTCATAATTCATTGAATACATTTCTTGTCCTTCAAATTCTCTATGTGTAAGACGCTGTATGATTCTTTTAAAAATGCTTGCTTTCCTGTCCGTTGATCAGAGTCATAATATCCTGTTTTTTTTTTTTTATCAAATTAGCAAATTAGTGTTTTATGGTTAAGTGATTTTGTTAGTAAAGAATAAAATTTCTTTTTATATATATACGAGTATTTATATGCATACATGCGTATAGCGCTTCGTGTTCATGGTTTGAATTATGTGATTGAGAATAAGAGGGAGCCCTCTAGTAATGCTTGCATGTATATGTACACATGTATGTATAATGCTAAACTTGACCTTTCTACCATCCAATTGACGTGACAACTCCATGTTTTCGCTGACAATATTATTGTTATTCTGTCGGTGTCTAAGTTGTTTACAATTGTGAACATTTTTAGAACGTTTTCGATGTCAGTAACATGGTGTGATCAAATTTCTTCCGTTTAGCAAAGGTATATGTTATAGGATTATAAATTTTTCCTGTTTAGCAAGGGCATATATTATAGGATTGTATTGTACGTACATACAGCGTATATCTCAGAACCAGGACGTGCATAGTCTCTTTTATGCTTGAGCTTTTTCAAAGATGTTGAATTTCTTCTGTTCATATTCCGAAAGAGAACGTATGTTTTTTGTATTGAACTTTGAAGATTCAACTGCATACACTGTTGTATTTTTTCAGATCCGCCTCTATCTTGATAATTGCACTTTATAAACTATCTATTTTTTATGTACTTTCTACTTAAGGAGCTTGGCATTGATCAGATGTAGTTGCATATGTTCTATGCTAAATGTTATATAACTCTTCAAATGGTGTCGTTCAACGTTAGTTGTTGGTAACTTTTGAATTGTTGTCATTTAGTAGGTAATAAAACAAAGTAACAAGAACAGCGGAGACCAAACAATAGATTCATGTGGTGTAAACAATAAAAACAAACACACGTGAATATAAACAAACTAATACACAGAGTAGTTACATTTGTAACACGATAGTTGCATGAAGCCTATGTCTCGAGATGGATATATTATTTTAAATATTACAAAACCTAACTATGCATGAGCCACAGTGTAATGTGGTTGTAAACACGTTACTTTGATACAATTGATATACGCACAAAGGAGGTAGCGTCTCTTCTAACGGATCATCGCACGGCTTATTAACCAATCCACAGAGACAACGTACCTGTTTCCCCAATCAACAGCAAGATCATCTGCTATATAAAGCGGACATAAATTAAGTTAGGATATCTTCTCTGACGAAGAGGTAATATACTGTAAAGTTGTGTACCTGAGGTTACACAACAGCAGCAAACACAACTATAATGTACATGGGAAGACAAACAGGAAAACTACAGAAATTTAACTTTTATTTCGAAGTTATCAACATGAAATTTTTATTGCTGATTAAATTAATATTGTTCACTCCCCTTATTATTATCACTTATTTGTACGAATGCAAATGATCCGATGTTGTATTACCTTATCCAATGTGTTCTATGCTTGTATTGCCAAAATTCATTATGTGCGAAGTAGAATCAATATTACCAGTATTTCAATTAAGCAAGTACATATATATATATATATATATATATA
>NC_068982.1:152567559-152570415 GCF_001194135.2 Octopus bimaculoides | reverse complement strand
TATATATAAGTATATAAGCAGTAGTGTCAATAGTTCTGCAACTTGAATCAAGTCAACAATGTTTGTTTTCTATGGTGTTTAAGACTAGTTTGCTTGCTTTAAACAGATCTGATGTATTGATTAATTCACTGTTCAGTTTTGCTGGAGTTGGTTTTTGGGTTTTTTTTTGTTTTTTTCAAAATTATATGAACTTCACTTTCATTGAGTTGTGCAGCTGTATCGCCAGCTAAGATGAGAACAACTAAATTTCATACTGCATTGCATATCCTTTATGTAAAACGTAAAGAGGTGTGGTCTAACTATTGCACTGTCTAAGGTTCAAATGCTTATAATGGTTTGGAGGAATCTAAAGGTACCGAGTTCTAGACACTTATTTTCTCACATACAATTTACAAATTTTTGATTTATAAATAACTTGGAGTATATGCGGGAGTCTTTTAATGGTAAAAGATAACATAACTGAGGGCTAAATGATTTGCTAAATTATTACTGGTTCCAAAATTTTTGGAAACGATGTCAATTAAACGGTGATTTCTTAAGTCTGAATATTCTCCGACTTTAGTGCAGCCGTTTTACATAAAAGCTAAGCAAAAATAGAAGCGTATTTCAGCATATCAAAACTAATACAGAAGAAAAAAAAATTAAATTAAAAATTTTCTATCATATCAGAATTCCATAGAAATAGCCCACCAAGCGCACAACCATAACAAAAATATACTCTCAATTCAACACTTAACAACAAACAATAAAAACACACAACACACAAAGTCAACATTCCGGAGGACATCAAAGAAGCAATAAAAGAAATAGAAGACACCATGACAGAACGGATGACATCAGTTAAGCTCCTCCATCAACAAGCCCTTCCACAAAAGAATGAAAGTCGTGGTACCCTGTAAGAAAGCAAATCACTTGATTACCAACTGGTTAATTAATCTAATATATCAATTATAGACGCTAAGTTGAGAACTTAGATTCATTTTAACACTCAAACCCATTTCAGATAAACTTATAAATGGAGAACAATATATTGTTAAGTGAAAAAAAAAGAGAACAGCAGCATGAAAAAGTAAACAATTGTTGTTGTTGTTGTTGTTGTTGGCATCCTTTTGTCTCGGGAGACAATGGAGTTGCGCAAAAACTAATCCAGTCTAGTTTTATATTTCATGTCCTCTCCAGTTTCTTCTCCAGTTTTGCGCAGGCCTGGGCTAGATGTAAGAAAATCCTGGGTAGCCTAATCGTCAGGATTCCTCTCTCGACCTTGCTGACGTAGTCCAAAGGTGTGCAGAGCATTACGTTTGGCACTATCTTGGTTGCAGGAGCTGCCGGAAGAGTGTAGAGTCGAATACTAAACCGCCTACGGGGCTCCACTCCGGATTTCTTTGAAGGTTGTCTCCTTTCCGTAACCCTGGATAGGGGCCCATACCGGGTACTGCCAACCGGAGCCAGCCGAGCCCGGGACTCGTGTCAGGCAAGGTCGTTACTCCCTGAAGAAGTGAGGAAAATCGCTACCCACTACCTACAATTAAACAATTAAAATGCATATTATCTCTCAAGAAGTCTCTGAAAGTTTAAGGAAAGGTAACTATAACATATCAGTAAAAGCATGTTGAATGAGACACGCTCCTTTCACAACAAAGCAATGTGTTTTACAAAGATACAAACCAAAAACCATAACACCACAAGGTAAAATATCATCAGAGCTTAAAGCATACTGGGACGGAATATGGAAAAAGAAACTAGAACAATAAAAACTGCAATGGATTGGAAGGGGAATGTAAACTATAATAGCACCGCAATCATGGCCTACCATAGCCGACAAAGGACTCACAAACTTGTTAAGAAGTGTGAACGATTGTAAATCATTTAACATTTACAATTTGTCTGATTTCTTATTGGTGTACCTGACCAGTATCTACGGATTTGGTGGTAGGCAGCATTTAATAAACTTGTAAACTAATCTGAATCAATAACTAAATTGTGGTAAAAGGAAAGAAAGATTTATTTCCGAAACTAAAAGCGTCGCCCCAAACTACAAGCCTATAACTTGTATGCCAATAACATATATAACATTGAATCCATATCGTAGACATACTGGTAACTTACTTAGAGAAAGCTAAATGGTTGTATGGTTATAAAGAACAGAACACTGATCGGGATTAGTATAGAAAACAGTAAAAATAGAAAAAGAGATCATAGTATGACATTGATTGATTATAGAAAAGTATTTGCTTACGATCGAGAAAATGAGACAATTTACTATAAAGATTCCTCAATTGCCCTAAATTGCTAGGTCCTAGTTTATTCAGAGATGATCGAATCGGCATTTATATGCACTGGACCATACAAACAATCTTAAAAGATTCTATGTTATCGCTCAAGCAGCAAGGAATTACAATTAAATTGTTTCAAATTATACCCTACTTGAAAAATAGAAAATACATGAGGTAATTTATTATCTTATAACTCTGAAGAGACAGGATGCTCAACGTTTGAATAACTTCGATCACGGTTTTTCTCTATCAATACTGACCAAGGGTATAAAAATAACAACGAAACGGTTAGCATGAAGTCACTTCGACGTAAAGATGTGGCTGTATAAGCCTGTACCAAACATGATGCATGACAACAACCAGGCCAAACTTATCTGTGATATGTCAATCCAGACTGACAACGTTATTAAAACAAACAGATTGACCGATAGAATAAGTACTAGGCTTACAAAGAATAAGTCCTTGGGTCGATTTGCTCGACTAAAAGCGGTGCACCAGCATGGCCACAGTCGAATGACAAAACAAGTAAAAGAGTAAAGATATATATATGTATGTATGTATGTATATATATATATATATATAT
>NC_068982.1:152563908-152564893 GCF_001194135.2 Octopus bimaculoides | reverse complement strand
ATATATATATATATATATATATATATATATATATATATATATACAAACACAGAGACAGACAGACAAAGAAAAAAAGAGAGAGGCACGGGGATTCGCACAAACATACACATATGTCTGTACAAAGTAACTGTCATTAGTATTAAAATATTAATGCCAGTAAGTAATTTTAATATCATTCAACATTTCTTAGATGACATACCTTTGATAAACAGGAAGTTAGTGTCAGCTTATCTAATACATTGTGCATATATAATTCATGGTGCATTAAAAAGTAGATTATGTTGTAGGTAAAAGGAGAATGTTAATCGATAACCAGCCTATTCGGTTCAACATCGTGTAAATAAGTTTAGTCATATTATATTCCTTGTTCAAATCTAGCTACTGAGTTCAAATGTGAACTCCATATAATTGACTATAATCTTACCTAGTTTGGGACCTTTCCACGAAAGTTATAGCTTCAGTGACATGGAGGTAACTTATTAGGACTTGAGAAGCAATACTGATTGATCTATGAATATCTAGTGCCGTTTAATATCTGTGTCATTTAACAAAACAAAATGTGGTTATGATGCTGAACATGTCTAGCAATTACCTCCTTACGCACACAATTTTCTCTCTCCTATTTGATAATATCCTGATTTGAACCAGACAAAAACTGAAATAAATTAAACAAACCAAGAAGACTAACACATAACGTTTCTCTATGACAAAGATACATCATCTTCTGTCTTTAAACTTAAATTTTTCGTCTAGTCTAGATTACTCTTAGAAAGGAAAGTAGTGTCTTAATATACGCAAAATATATTATCGCCACATACCATGTTTCTCAATTCCATTTCTGCAGCATTGATTTCTATTTATTCTGGATCAAAGCCTCTGTTTCATAATTCGCGACATTCCTGTGGGGTCTCTACTGCTGTCCCCAAAGTTCACCCATTCACCGTTTGTCTATCTCACTTTATGTATAATATGTATACATATATAT
>NC_068982.1:152551646-152563646 GCF_001194135.2 Octopus bimaculoides | reverse complement strand
ATATATATATATATATACATATATGTCGTACTTCTGAACTTGACTGCACACACCAGCTTCTGGATCTTGCATTTTCTGTAATAGTTGGGCGTACGCCCGCGTCAGAAGTGTGCATATGTTACAATCCACTCCTAGTATTCTTCACTAGTACACCAACATCTTAACATCCTACTGTACAGCTTTTTCATCTCGGAATAATTTACTTGTTCTATGCCGGTTACTCCTAATAGTAAATGTCCTTCACTTCTGATCAATGAGATGCACCCAAGCAAATTACCAAAATCATCCTGTGAATCATGTTTATTGGCATCTACACATAAAAGTCAGTGACAATAAAACCTCGAAGTGTATACTCGAAAGGTATTTACAACCAAGTGATTTGGAGTGGTGCAGAAGTATGGGGAAAAACACTTCCTTCCATACCTGGTAAAAATTTCTAACTATATGGGAGGTTTTCTTCCCACCGACGAAGTGTCTGCAAACTATCATCAGCAAATCAAAAGTTGTCCAGCTGCATCATACATGTTGAAAGTTTCCTGCCGAATTATACATTTCTGATCCCTTGCGAAGTCTTAGCTAGATTTACTTTTATAAAAATATTTATTTTCATTCAGCTATAACATTGTCATTTAAACATTGGCAGAAGTCTAGAAATCTCAAAGGTGTAGAGATGAGAACTTGACTGATATTTTATTGATCGTAGAATGATCACAAAGTTGCACTTAGTGAGATGCAAACTCAAAACATAAAGGAATGCATCTAAATACTGAAGGGTATTTGGTCGCTACTACCAATTCTGTGAATCAATCTTTTTTTAAACATATGTATGGTATTTCATAAAGCATTTCATAAAGTTGCGATTACTTTAAAAGTATAACGACTGAGAAAGCAAAACCGTATTTTTTTAAATGGTACTAGGACTATTCCCTTGATGCTGTTTTTGGATACTTGGGAAGTATATTATGTTTGAAGTACAATGGAAATTCGATACAACTACTTTATATGAGACTGTTTTACGGATGCGATGAATGGACCATTATACGAATAGCTTTGTATTGCTTTTTACTTCGGGTAAGATTTTTAACATTATTCGACCTTTTGGTCTCGAATAGCTGCGGTTTACAAATTTGGGTAGGAATAATTTATGATAGTTGAAAATGTAGAATTCTATAAAAGAAAATAAGAATTTTTCGATGTTATATAAAAGGAGAGTTTGTTGAATAATACTGTTTAATTTTTACTGAGAGTGACTCACCAGAAATCTAGCTTCTTATACTTCTTATACTTCTTATACCCAGATGATTTACTTGTCTAACCCGCATCTAAATAGTCACACTTTCAACAAGTACTAGACTTTACAAAATATTAACATTTCAGGGCGGCGACCTGGGAGAAACGTTAGCACGCCGGGAGAAATGCGTAGTGGTATTTCCTCTGCCTTTACGTTCTGAGTTCAAATTCCACCGAGGTCGACTTTGTCTTTAATCTTTTGGGGTCGATAAATTGTGTATTAGATGTGTACTGGGGTCGATCTAATCGGCTGTCGCCCCTCCACCAAACTTTCGTGCCTTGTGTAGATAAGAATATATTAACATTCCTTTATATAAAGATTAAGTAGTTTTATTTGAGCCTGAAATAACTTCAACTTTGACGGCTATAATTTTATGCACTGCTGAACAACTGGTTCATTCATTACATTCACATACTCTGGGTACTTCCAAGACAAGATCTAATTACCTTAAGTTTGAAAGATTATTTAATAGATTACCCTTCACTCACTTTAGCATTCAGATCACTGCCGGATACTATATTTACCCTTCTCTCTAAACTACATTTTAATCTACTTTTCTGAATTTGCTGGCTGAATATCAGCTCAGACGAAATCATATTTGTGTTTCACATTTAACCATGTAAGCAAACATATTTGTGTTTCACATTTAACCATGTAAGCATCTACGCCACATTCAAAATATTATCTACCTTATTCATATTCTAGACTATAGAAGGCTGTGATACAGCTGAATGATCTGTTCTTACAAGTCAAACAAATTTGTATGATAAAGGATGGGAGAATAATATAACATAAGAAAGAAGGGTAAAAGAAACTAATAGATTTCGTTCAGAAAAGTGGGAAATAGGTATCAAGAGATATATTTCTAAATATGTCTAGGCTGCTCGATTTTTTTTTTCTCTAGTCCAGTCTCATGACTAATAAATACAATATATAGGCTTATGAAACACACAGATGTGACTCTGTATACATATTTATATTTTAGTTTAATAACACATCAACCTTGTACCAATATTCTAAATTGTGCAATTCATATTCTTAAGATTTTCTATGAAGTAGCTCTAAGTATCTTCATTTCGGTAGCTTGAGGGCAGTCCTTTGTTAGCCTTTAACGAAAAACGAAAGTAGTAGGTTTGATCCTTATTGTAGGCTGTCGAAAGCCTGTGATTTGACAATAGCATTTTCTTTCTCAGTTAAACTAAATTAGTCTTTTCAACCTTTGAGCCCTCAACTACTGATGGCTTTTTAGGGCTGCCATTGTGTCATGCACTGAACACCATCCTTCTCCAGGCGTAACAACAGCGGATAAGTGCAAGAAAAAGGGAAGTATTGACTCCAATATTTAGTACTATATTTACTGACAGGATGGAAAGTAAGGTTGACCTCGTCGCGATTTCTGCTCAGGTCGCAGAGACCCGGGACACAAAGCAAGAGATTCTACTCCATTACTAAAACTAACCTCTCTATCAATTCACCGCCTCAGACTAAATATATCTTTGTTGAACATATATACATATATATTATGAAACCAATAGATATAGCTCTGGATTCAGGTTTATTAACAAATAAAAATGCTTTTTGAATTGTCCTAGGAAATTTTCTAACAATTGTAGATGGTCAGTAGTTATAGCGGTGACTATTTTGACGTGTATTCCAAACATTATGAACACTATGCCCTTCATTTTTAAAGAGCGTAACGTGTGATTTGATGGAGTTATATCTGTTGTCTTCTCGCAGAATGAGTAACCATTTGAAGATTAAACTTATGTGGTACTTGTTTTGTTTAATCCTGGGTCAGCCCTATTTAGACAGATCTACGTCCAAATGTATCGCTGATCTGACCATCTTGTCTTTTATTCTGACATTGTATATATGACAATATTATTCAATGTGTCTTTTTGTTATTTTGTTAACGAAATTTGGTTGTTATTTCTAGCAGGCTAGTTGACCACGTAGACACTGAACCCAGTATAGTGAAACGTTAAGCTAAAAGGACAGTGCAGTGTAGTGGAATATATCTGTATGTTTTACAAATAATTAAACATCCGACTGCCAGTAAAGAGAAACTGATGCTGAAGCGACAGGCAGGGGTCTCCAGTGTAAATGTTATTCTATTGGTTGTCTCTTCACAACATATATTAAAATATAACTTAAATAATGATCACAAAGAGAAGAAGATTCGTAAACATCGGAATCGAATAAACAATTAATAATGATAAGTCGGCTGCATAATTTATAGATGAATTATTTACACATGATCGACAAACTAAAATTGGAACGATACAGCGAAGATAATAGAGTTTTATGAGGAATCAAGCAGAATATATTTCTATTTCGTTAGTTATTTATTTTTTGTTTTTTGTTTTGTTTGCTTTACCTCTTTCGAATCTCCGTCTACAATTTATCAATGTCTATTCCTGCTAAGTCCCATCTCCTTTTTTTTTTCTTTTATTCGAACTTTCTATCTTGTCTTTTCTTCTATAATTTCTCCTCCTTTTCTTGTTTCTTCATCCTGCTCTCTTTTCTCTTTCTCTTTTTCTTTTCCCTTTTCTCTACTTCTTTCTCTCATATTAATTTTCTCTCCTTACACCCCCTCTCTCTCACTTTCGAATTCCCTTTCTTTATATGTGTATGTATAATCAGTTATTTATATAAAATGGGATTTAAAGTTTGAAGTAAAACTGAAAATTAAAGATGAAATGATAAAATCAAGACAGTTAAAAAAAGAGGGGAGAAGAAACAAAAAAAAAAGAAATTGTAGCTAAGCACAAAACTGATAGTTTAGAAGTTTTCAAACAGCTGGCTTTAAAGAAACTTGAAGAAATGATGAGATTTAATATAAAGAAGAATTAAAAGGTGATACAAAGGAAAGCAGGAGTTATATAGTAAAACAAAGACACAAGAGTTGAGAGCGAGATAGAGAGATGATAAAACATAATGGGAATAGATTTATACAAAAAAAAATTAGTGATATTGTCAGATTGCTATTGTTTCTTCTATTTTTCAGTGCCTTTATGTTTACTGAAATAATATTTGCACGGAAATATTATGATATATATGTATATATATATATATATATATATATATATATATATATATATATATATATATATATATATATATATATATATATATATACATATTTATGTATATATACATAATACATATATACATGTATACTACACGCACTCACACACACATATATATTATTGTGCTTCAAAATTTATCAAGAAATAAAAAAAAAAATGTAATCCGATGCAATTTTTTTTTAATTAATCTATGTCAACAAAATGAATCACCAAGCTTTTGTGTAGTGCACTTCAATCATGACACAAACCCCATTGCTTCACTGTTTTGTTTTATATAAATAATCTATTATTTCAATAGCTTATATTTTGATTGAAAAAAAATACTCTACTATAAAAGTCTATATTGTTGTGTATATAAACCTATTTCATTTATTTTCGTGCTTGTGATTTGGGGAAGCGGTGTGGGATTATTTTTCAAAGCTAGCTACATCAAAAATAGAATTATTTTAAGTAAAATAATAATATAATAAAGGACACTTTTGAAGCTACAGAAGTGTCGATAAATTGCAGTAGAGCATGTTTCACATATATTTCTGCAAACGATTGTGTCTATCTCTAAACACTTCCAGCCGTATGTAATGCTTCAAAACGTTGTTCCCGACAACGTTTTACTTTGTTAAATTACTCAAACATTTTACGCTCAAAGATGTTCCCACATATAATCACAATTTTTACTATACTCACAATCTTTAAACGTTTTTCTTCATAAAGTTCTTCTATAATTCTTTTATTGGCGCATGCTTGCCTGTTTGGCTAAGAAGCTCGCTTTGTAACCTTCGGGTTTAATCCCCACTGTGTTACACCTTGAACAAGTACCATCTATTATAGCAAGTACCCCCCCCCCCAATAGATCGACAAATGTCTTGTGCGTGAATTTGTTATTTGAAAGCCCATCGTGTGTATTACTAACCACTGCGTGGCACCTTGGGCAAGTGTCTTCTACTATAGCCTCGAACCGGCTAGAGTCTTGATAGTGGATTTGGTAGACGGAAACTGAAAGAAACCTGTCATATATATATATGTGGGAGAATATACAAAAAATAACAACAGACGAGGACAGGTGGTGTAAATAACAAAAGTATATATTAGTATGACGCTCGGGAATACGGAAAGTCTTTGACGTGCGTGTGTGTGTGGAATGTATATGTGTATATATGTTTTTTCATGCATGTGTGTACGTGTGCGTGTTGCGAGTATCGTGTTTGTATATTAGGGAGTGCTGCGTGGGGATGGTAATATATGTGTGCGTGTCTGTTTTTATGTGAGTGTGTGTTTTTAAGAATGGATCTAAGAGGTTAGTAGCAGCAGAGAGTAGCAGTAGCAGGATATGGCGTCTAGAGGTTGATGTGTGTGTATGAGTGCATGTGTATCACTGTGTAAGCATGTGTTTATGTGTGTACGTATGGGTGTGCATACCGGTGTGTATCGGTGTATGCGATGAGTTTTGTGAACATGCTTATGATTATATGTAAACGTGTGGGTGGGGTTCTGGGGGTATATATCTCGTAGATACTTACCACATAGCCACTCCTGCGCCTAAATCTATGTTTTAAACACTAAACTTATTTCTTTACACAGAAACATTACTTTGTTTAATTTGGAATACAAAATAAATCACGTAATAATTACTAGCCTCGTCCTATCAATAGAAACATGGTTTACTTGGAGTATTCGAGCTAAATTGCTCCCAAATGTAGTACCACAATGTTTTTCTACATCTAAAATTCCTTGTTAAATATTATACTCTTTTATAACTGGCAAGGAATATAATTTGTTTATGTATACAATCACTTAATACACGAAAATATTCTAACGAAATATTTTGTCAATTTATGTGCTTATATGCATATTAATCTGTCTGCAAACTTTTGTATGTTGACATGAAATCCATTGTAACAATATAGTCAATGAGAAGAAGCAATGTTAATGGCTTTTGCGGACCCATACAGAGTGATCAGTTTAATATGACCGTTTCCAGCAGAAATATCCGATTATAAAAAAAAAAAAAAAAATTTTTTAACTATTTGCGAATAACTGAGGTTCTGCTTCGAATGACTGCAAAAGAGAAAACTCTTCAAGATGTACTCAAGAACCACGTGGTGGTGTTAAACAGAGGAATTTTAGGTATTAATATAATCAAGAATGATACTTATTTATTTTAGATTTGTATTCTACTTTTGGAAATAATTTTATTTCTAAAGAGAGTTATTGCAGTCTTTTATTGGTTTTAGTATTGTTGCACTAGTTTCGACTGAGAAAAAATTTGTCTGTAAACATTCAAATGTTCAGAAATTGTGAAATAAAACATTGACGTTTTTATGATACAGACGATACAATTCTGAATACGGTTAGAAGTATGTTATTGCGCACAATGATACTACAAGAAGAATTTTAACTAGAAATTGAAACTAAAAGAAGTAAATATTCCCTTTATTTTTCTGTTCTTTCCATTTCTGTTATGTACTGCATTTCTGAAATATGTCCAATACAATATCGGAGAATGAATGCTACAGTTTAAATCTCAACGGACTATTTTGTGGCTATATTTATTGATATTTGCAACTATTTGGTTTTACTTGCCTCCTTATTATGAGATATATATCTATATAGTACAATCTCAGAAATCTCTAACAAAAATGTTAAAATTCAGACATACGGTGGAGAGAGTTGTAGCTGACGACTTTTGAGGATCTCACACTATTAGGGACTGATTGATCATTGGTTGCCCAGATTCCCAAAGTATCCCACGCTAGCACTATGATAAGATCTATCCAATAAATTCACGTGACAGAAAGAAATTTTTCATCATATATCAGCAATACTGTTACATGACTAGTACTTCTATAACACTTATATTTCAGCGTTTATGGACAAACCATTGACGATTCGATCCCTCAACGATGAGAATAAGGATATGATACTTATGTTGGACAGTTTTTAAGATAAACAATGCTGTGAAAACAATAAAAAATAAAACAAAATCATTTTAATTATTAACCCAGAATATTCCACGGTTAATGATTATGAACCCAGAATTAATATCTATACTTGTGATATTACAATATTATTCTTCTATAAAGGATCACATCCGAGATAATACATATGACGAATATAAAGGTTCACTTATCCGAAAAAGAATCAATTTGTATTTCAGATGATCTTAAAAATGAAATACTTATTAATCTTTTTGAATCTTGAATAGTGCAATTTTCCATCCTTTGCATGTCGTGTCGTCCAATACTTATACAAGCAAATAGGAGTAAAAATACATTAATCTGTTTATTGAAATTTTAGTAGAAAATTTGTCTAAATAAAGGAAAAAAATTATTGAAATAAATTTGTTGGGGCGATTCTAGACGACGGGCAAGAGAATGAGTGTTCTTACAGTTGCAATTGGAATTTATCAAATTTCAATACTCAGTTGTTTACCGAAATATGCACAATCATTCAAGTAGGAAAAAGGAAAACTATAAAATTATTATTAATATAATGAATGTTAGAACAAAGAAACATATAAAATTCTGAAAGAGAAAGTATGAAAATGTGAATATTACCAGCTGCTTGCTGACAAAAGATGAAATAGCTATTGTCTTTGCAAAATGATTTGTAAGAAGTACTTATGTTTAATGGAACCCAGTTTTTCTCATATTCATTAATTGAAATTATATAAGAGTAAAATAACATTTTGCTTATTTTAATCAAACATTATCCGTAAAATAACATAATGCATTGAAATGTTGGTGCTTCAAGCAAGCGCTTTACTTGAAGTAATATTAGCAGAACTGTTTTCTGTCTCCCATAATCTGTAAGACAGAAACATATATTTGTGTGGATACAATGTACATTGATGCAAATAATTGCACAGTATACATAATAATTAAGTCATTTACGAGATAATGTAATGAAGTGAACATATTGAGCGGTACCATTAAATACCTCTTCATGCAAACATGTAATGGAAAATACATATACTGGAATAGTTTCTCTTTGCTTTATCCGAATAAATAGGAGTAATTGGCTCTTAATATTACTATCTATTACAGCACTCAACAATTAAGATGTGCGTCTTTCAATTTACAAAACTGTACCTTACCCCGGTACCTATTTACAAATTATTAAAGAGAATAACTTCAATTTTAACATCAGTATCAGGGTAAATTATCGATCCACTGTTGAAGAAGAAAGACCGTATTTTTGCTCGGCTAGTAAGTTGGTATATCTATAAATACAAAACTGCTGTGAGATATAAACATGAAACCAACATACAGAAATACATATAGTTCACTACCGGACTTCACACTTATAATGTAAACATACTAAAATATCAAACCAAGTATTATTTGTTCTGTTGTGATTCAATTCTGTAGTGATTCATCTGTATGGCAAATATATGGTTAAGAAAAATATGTTGACGACATGTATGGGAATCTTTATTTTCTTTACTTAACACTGTTAGTTCTAACACATGACCCGAAACTACTATTATGTCCAGTCATTTAACTGTTCTGGAATATAAATTTATGGGGTCTCTTTACTATGATAAGCAATAAGAATGACGAGTAGAAATGTATCTCTTGGGAAAAATATGTATTATTAATACACACATACACACACACGTACGCACACACACACACACACAGACACGCACACAAACACACACGCACACATATATATATATATGCATATATATACATATACACACATAGCGACACACACACACACATATATATATATGTACATATATGTACATATGCATTTATATACAGATTTATATATATAAATATATATATGAACATATGCATGCATACATATGTATGCGCATATAAATATACACATGTATAAATGTGTGTGTATGTATGAGTCCATGTACTTGTGCATATACGTATGCTCAATGGATTAGAATAACACAAACATGGCCAAATCAGTTTATTACAGATTTTAATATCTACTGGCTGTTCAATATTTTAAGGGAAATATGTTTATGGGTGGTATATGCAATGAAAGAAAGAAATCTGAATGAGACTTCAGTTTATGGTTGGTTGGAGATTAGTTACTTACGGTATTGAGGGCTGATTACAAAAACGTTGTTTCATGGGACGCCATGATCATATTGTAGTATACTAACAAAATATCGAAAGAAAGATTAATATCTGAAAATCTCCATTACTTACGAAACAAATGCCAAGCGCAAAGACATTCCGTTAAAAGAGGTTGACGTCGGTATGGAATCCGATTATATAGTACTCTTTATGCTCTCACATCAGTTCGTTTACAGTAAAAAGGGAAAATATGCTCATATTCGTATAGCAATTCTCATATAATTTTTATGTTTCTGCAATAAATATGTTACATTGTTCTTTCATTGCCATTGCATGGCGGTTTTGAGTTTGCTTTAAATTTTCATATATCTACCGTCTCCCTATTTAATTCCTTCCTTTGCTGGAGGTCTACAAAATCTACAAACGCCAAAGTTGGGGCTACATGCAACCAGAGAGTATCATTCACCATCATAAATAATATTTTCACTAATAATGTGTCGTATTAACCAGCTGAGTTGTGTAAATTTATGTGAGGCCTCTTTGTCCAATATCATCTCAAGAATATTCTTTTCTTGTGAGTGACTGCATGTATTCGTCTCCGAACTTTATTAACAGCCTATTGTATCAGCGTCTACTTCATATGCATGTGTGTATGAGTGAGTGCACGTATAAGAATGAAAGTGTGCATGCGTAAGATTGAGAGGGTGGGTGTGTGTAGGTATGTCTATGTGTATGTTTGTATGTATACGTTTAAGTACGAGCTGAGTGAAAAGGAAAAAGAGGGGGATATACATCTTGTCTTGCCGAAGCAATACGTGTAACGGCATCGGATTATGAAGATATTAGCTGTCTATGGAATGATTGTTGTTTTCCTAATCCATTGCGTTTTTGTCACTTAAACATTAGCCATTACCCCAAACTTCTTTCAAATTACATTAGACGTTTTATTGAGATCATTACAATAGTGTTACTTCATTTTTCCATGAATTGAGATGTGACGTGTAGAGTACATAACGGTCCCATTAAAATATTTGTAGGTTTTACTAAAACTCAAAAGTCTCTGAGCTGGAAGTTGTTAGTAATACACAAACACAATTTGCTTCGTCCTCAATATATAAATCATACCTGAATACTATCCTAGGGTAGTTAACGGCAGCTGCAAAAATAATAAACCACTGATAGTCCTTTCAGTGACACCAGCGCAAGAACAACGCTACAATTTTGCCTGTAGAAGCGATAGCAATATCGATCTGGATTTTGAATGGTTTAATCATATTTGTTCTGTATAGAATGATCAAGTAGTTTCAAATCCGATGCATTTTCTCAATTAACAATTGGTTTAAAATCACCTTAAATAACTAAGTATTTCTGACAATGATTTACGGTAGTGTTACCTTATATTTGGATGAATTAAAATGTGTTCTGTACAATATATATCTGTATCTACTGACACATACATACATACATACACACACACGAACACATGCATACATCCACACTCATGCACACACACACACACACACACACACACACATATATATATATATATATATATATATATGTATATATATATATATATATATATATATATATTCATGTGTGTGATATTACATCAACTTATCTACAAACACACATACACATATATACGTATGTGTCTGTGAACGTACATATAGATAAATGTATGAGCATTTGTGTCTGTGTGTGTGTGTCTGTGTATGTGTCTACATATGTGTTCGTATTTATGTTTGTGTCAGTACAATCCCTTGAAATTAAGGATGATGGTCTTCAGTACCATGAGTTACTGGCTAGCATACTGAGGTGATTCAGTCCAATGCTTGCGACACATTCACAGCGCAGGCAGATCAGTCTGGAAAGGCAATACAGATTCTCACACTTAGTTTCATCGCATTCTTCTCTCTCCCCCTTATTGTCTCACAATATTCTCTGCATGGACATTCAAAACTCTCCATGTCTTTTATGAATGAAGATGGAACATACTGTCTTCTGAGCTACGAAAGATTCTACGTTAATGTGGTATTTGATTGTTACATTCAGGGCATCCTTGAAACGTTTCAGATATATTTCCCTTCTTCCTGCTCATCCTCAGTTGACCGTTGACGATTTGCACGTAGAATTCTTTGTCTTCCAAACATACCATATTCCGAGCACTCTGAAGATTTCTTCTTGATAGTTGTTGAGGGTGCTCCAGAGCGCTAATGTTGCTTCTTGTGAATGATATGAAAGCAATCCTAGTAAAAGCTTTCCAACTGGATCAAATGTTAATAGTAGATTACCCTGATTTCTGATCTGTAGAGGAGGATAGAAGATGGCAACGTCCTTATATTTGAGTAAATTCATATCCGTCGAAATGTCACAGTTTGATAATATATACATATATATATATATAATACAAAATGAGACAAGAACACAAAACACCTGGACAGTTAGGTGATACAAAAATGGGACAACAAAACATCTAGATAGACGATACAAAGGACGGGTCATTCGAAGTTTTCTTTCCTCAGTCGAGCACCAGATTATCTTCGCAATTTTGGCTGATTATATATATATATATATATAT
>NC_068982.1:152534032-152550873 GCF_001194135.2 Octopus bimaculoides | reverse complement strand
ATATATATATATATATATATATATATATACATGTAAACCGTTTATAAATGTATGTGTTTATGTGTATATGTGTGTATGTGTGTATATGTATGTGTTTATGTGCGTGTGTATATGTGTGTGTGCGCGCGCGCGTGTGTATGTAGGTAGGTATGTATCTTTGACAATTTTATTCGGAAGATGCTACTACTAGTAAATACTATATAGTAAATACAGTAATTTTCTTTTAAAGTTTGGCGTCTGCTTGTCGAGCTGAGAACAAAAAATAATCATTGCTATCGCCAGTAAATCTCCAGCATGATTACAAGCATTAGAAGTTGTCACAGTGTTAAGTGAAAACATACAGTAGTATTTTCTTTGAGGAAATTAGTCACATTGTACTCACCTATCTTCACAAAACCTTTGCACAGAGACTTTATTTTCGCACTGTATTTCAAGGAAATCTTTTCAGTTATTTACTGGTATGCATATAATTATTTAAAGCTACAGTTAGTTGAAGAGCATACGACACTTTGGTTGTGAAGCATAATTTGAGAAGATAGTTTTGCAGTTTATTTAATATTATTAGAGAATTTTCCTATCAATTTTGTTATTATATGTATATGCTAAAATACATAAATTACCTAAAGTTCTACTAAGGCTTCGCTCGATTTCACACTCTAATCCTTTCGACATGACATTAAATATTTAAATTAATTTGATTTATTACTAATTATATTATCTTTTAACACTTTTATAGAGTAGTAAATATTTTCACACAATAACAATATTTATATTAAGAAGTCATATATAAATTTCAGGTATGTACATATTTACACATACTTGCATACATACATGCATACATACATGCATACATTGAAACTTTAAATATTTCGTAAAATTTCATCTAATTTAAAATAACATAACAAAAATAAATGATAGTTGAACTAAGACATAGACTAGAAAATGGGAGAAAATTTAAGTAGCCCTTTGGTCTGATAGAAATAGGAACCAAATCTTCATCAAACCATACACTATTTTATTAAGATAGTTAAAGAGTTACAATTACTAATGTCTGAATAAAACACTGGATATGCACGACTAGAAAAAGCTTTTCATTATAGACCGGCTCACTGAAGGCGTTCCTAGTAGCGATACAACAATACTAAAAACACATGGAAAGGAAATAAATCTACAGGATAATGAAACAAAGTGGAAAAGAATGTTTCTTAGTTTGACCATTGTAACGAAATATATTTTAAGTGTTTAAAAATATTGTTAGTTGATTTGATTGTTTTACTATATTTCTCAGTTTGCAATAACTATAACCATCACTAAAAATAAAATGTACTTATAATAATATTATAATCTTATTTTATGAAATAAATGTCTTGGTGTATTTCTCAAGCCGCATATTACATGTTCAAATTTATTTTGAATCAGCTTATTAAGCATGATGCGTGTGAAGGAGTGGAGGCGCATGGCTTAGAGGTTAGGGTATTGGACCCATGATCGTAAGGTTGTGGTTTTGATTCCTGAACCGGGAGATACGTTGTGTTCTTGAGCAAACACTTCATTTCACGTTACTCAGCTGACAAAAATCAGTAATCCTACGAGGGACCGCCGTCCCGTCCAGGTGGGGAATATATACACCATGAAACCGGAAAAACGGCCCTCATGGGTCAGTATGATTCGAGAAGGTAACTTCACCTTTTACTTATGCTGTGAAGGAGAGAGTCAAGCACGAACTAAAGATTGCTTTGAGCATGATGTGAAGTAAATGTTTCAAGAAGCTTGTAACAGAAAATAGGGTTTAAGGTTTTGTTACAGGTTATTTTGAATTCCAAATAATATCCTAAAATCAAATCATGAATGTTCTTATCAAAATAGAACAACTGTAGAATGCTCGTGTTGTTATAAACTATTGTGTGTTAGAATTATCACTGATTAATTATTTTCAAAGTAATATAACTATGAAGTAGTTGTATGATGACAACTTAATGTGACAGTCCCCTGAAGGGAATAATACTACTGTTGGTTAGAACTAGGAAGCTGCACCGCTTCCTGTCAGCTTTGACACATTTCCTGTGTCCTTATATTTACAAGAGGGAGACAAGCACCTCCACCCAGCTAAGCCGGCATCCAGAGACATGTTTCTGAGTCTTTGCTCGTCATTAGTCTGGAGTGGCATGACCTGCTAGTCGAAGATGCCTGTCAAGCTCTTGTAAACATACAATAATTCTAGTGAAATACATTTACTGATTTCAAATTTAGAAATAATACATTTCCAAATCTCTCAGAGAGATTTATGCATAAGTGATACGATGAAGTAGTTGTATGCTGTCAACTTAATGTGACAGTCCCCTGATGGGAATAATACTACTGTTGGTTAGACCTAGGAAGCTGCACCGCTTCCTGTCGGCCTTGACATATTTCCTGCGTCCTTATGTTTACAAGGGGGAGACAAGCACCTCCACTCAGCTAACAAGATTAAGTTGACATTAAGTCAACATTAACTTGACAGCATACAACTACTTCATCGTATCACTACTGTATAAATCTCTCTGGGAGATTTAGAAATGTATTATTTCTAATATAGCTATCTTTGTAGAATATTTTCACAATGATAATAACGAAAGGTAGTAATGCTAGAGCCCTTAAATATTGTTAGGGCCATTGTCACATGGTATTTGTTCACTTTGAACCTCTTTATCAAAAGTAAACGTGTTTGCATGTCTTTCCGTAAAGAACCAAAATCTTATTAAAGAAATTACACTCGATTTATTTCTGAAGCAATGGGTAATACATAATAATAAGCTATACAATTATATAGATTTGGAAATTGCGATGAAGGGTGTGTTAATTGAAGACAAAAATAATTCCCTATAATAATTGGCGGAAATGTTTTTAAAATATGCAAACAAAAACCGAGGACTAATACATTTCCACATCAAACAGACAACTGCACACATTATATAGGGGACTTTCAATACAATAGAAGACGTGAAACCTAGAAGAATACTTTCAATATTATAGAAAGTAAGTCGCAGAAAGTTCAACTCGATAGTGCCGTAAAAACACGCAATAATAATAATAATAATAATAATAATAATAATAATAATAATAATAATAATAATAATAATATGACTGTCCCAATCGATATAAACGTATCTGTCAAGACCTACCAAAAACTGAGCAAATATAAAGATCTTGAAATAGAAATTAACAAAATGTGGAATCTGAAGACGAAAACAATACCTATTGTCATAGGTGCCCTGGGAATGACAGCGAAACGGGCTGATTACTACCTAGATCAGATTCCAGGAAACCCCAAAATGGCTGAAGTTCAAAAGAAAGTGCTCATGGGAACTGCCCATATCCTACGTAAAATATTGTCTATGTGATCTCAAATTTTAAAGCAAACACATAATTTTCTTATGGTTTCTTAACCATTCACTTGAACAAAACTGTACAAATCCAAATATACGGTACCCTAGGCATAACACTTACATGAACTTCTAACTTGTTGTCTCTTGAGGTCTCTGGGTGAGACTTGGATCCAACTTGTACAAATGCAAAACAAAAGTCAAACATAAAATAATAATAATAATAATAATAATAATAATAATAATAATAATAATAATAATAATAATAATAATAATAATGATAATAATAATAAATGCCCTGATGTAGTACCAGGAAATGACTCTCATGGCTTCTGATCTTAACTGATCGAAAGCGTACATTGTTTTGTATTGATATAAAAGATGGGCTACAGTCAATATTCTGCTCAATACCTCAGATTTACTAGTCAGTTGTTTGGCCTTAATCAGTTGGTGGCTGACGATATGTGCATCTCTGATCACGAGCAGAAATAGTGTGTGTGTGGGGGGGGCATCATAGTCATGTGTTGAGAAGAATTCTTTGGGGTTTGAAACATGAGTATTTCATTCAACATCCTTAAACAACCTTTATTCAGGGACCTTTTGAGCGGGATGGGCTACTCAACCCGAAGAAAATTCTAACTGGACTCCCACCTGCCAGTTCATGTGCTGTTTATCTTGATATAAGATCACCATGTCGCACACATATGGCTGCGATGCATGTACCTGGTGTACCCTTATTGGACGGCTAGTCATGATGGGTATACTGGGCTTCGTATATTTTACCCCAGTGTCACTTGGATAGCATGCACTGCTTTCTCATTCAATAATAATAATGATAATAATAATGATAATAATAATAATAATAATAATGATAATAATAATAATAATAATAATAATAATAATAATAATAATAATAATAATAATAATAATAATAATAATAATAATAACAAAAATAACAATAATAAATGATTATCAATATAATATTCTTATTTGTACAGGTCCAGAGTACTGGGGGAAAATCAACCCTGATTGGACGTTATGTGAAAAAGGCAAGCAACAGTCACCAGTTGATATTGATCCTAGATCATTAGTATATGATCCGAACTTAAGGCCATTTAAAATGGAAAAGAAGCGAGTAAGTTCATGTTTTCTATATCTCAAAGTTAAAACTCATCGAATTTTGATGTACTTTGTTTATGACATCTCTTGAAATTTGTAAATGAAACACCACCAGTTAATTTACTTCCACTGAATAAATTATTTAAAGTGGAGTTTTGTGGACTTATAAAGGAAAATGACCCGCATTGGATTTAGAAGGGAAGAAGTTTCGCGTTGACAAAAGTCCATTTATATTTCCAAATTTTACATTACATTGATAAAACTCATTTGAAATATAGTGCCTAATAGATTATCTCAATAAAATACAACATTATTAAATACACAATTAAGTTGATTTTAATAACTTATTTCTATTCATAATGTTACCGTATTTAATATTCCGGTCTGCTAATTCTTTGATAATTTCCGAGAATTCATTTGGTTAATGTCTGTCTTTGACATGATGTCAATACACCATTAAACACAGAAGAGTAAGTTTCAGCAATATGCCATTCTCATTACTAAATATTTGAATAGTTCTAATAAGTCTAAATCAATATGTGTGCGTAAATGTGTATGTTTATATAGGTGTACGTATAACAGATACAGAGGAAGAACGTGAGTGTGCATTCGTGTTTACTTGCTTCCATGAATGGCTGTTGTGTAATACCTATGTCATTCAGCCGCACTTGAAAGACAGTGAATTAACTTAAATGAGTTACCAAATTGAAAGTTACGCTGAGACCCAACAATTAATCTGATATGTTCAATCTGTATCAATACGTTACTCATTTCCATTCAAATAATTACAACATTGTATAAATATTCATATAGAAAAATTTTAATTATACAGCGCTGGCATTTAGGGCACCAAGTGAAAGATCAACCTCATCAAATGTTGTTACCTAGACGTTGTTAATCAAGATTATTTATATTCAAAATAAGCTACTTTCACATTAAGTCGACGCTACAGAAAACCTCATGAATGAAAATCTGCTCAAAGCCTTATATTTACTAGCCTTTAAGTCGGCACATTGTAAGACGGCAAAATCACAACGAATAGAAACAGCGACTCAGTTTTGATTTTCTTTGGATCATTTATATTTCGTGAGTTAATATTAGCGGATACATTAAGGATGAAAATTTCCCACTTTCATCTTCCCATTAAGCTATATACCAACAAATAATTATTAGAAAGTGGAGAACACTTTTCTACTTTCCATAAAATAGTAACCTCTTAGCAATCAAGTTTCTAATCCCAGTTGTAACCACTTCAGTTATGTCTCACAAATGCCTTTGATAAAAAGTATGAGCATCAACACTATTTTTTTATCGTAATACTTTATGGTTTTGTACTTTACTAGGATTCTATTTTCCTCCTTCTCCGGGTACACTGTTTTTAAGATATGGCTTATATTTTAGGTTTAATAATCTATCTGGATGATTATATGCGAGCTATGAATACTACACTAGATTTAGAAAGTTTATATTTCGGTATCTAATGGGAATTGGTTTTCTCCTAACCACTTATTTATTTGATGTTAAGAATAAGTTACGGAAATTTTATTTTCTGCACAAGTTTCTGAAATGATTCAGCAGAGATGAGTCAAACCTTTCATACAATTATCTCCTAATATATATTAAGAGAAAATTATCAGAGATACGTCGAACAGAGAAGAAATCAATTTCATAATCTTTTCAAACGATTACCCTTCCAGAATTCATATAAAGTAGAACATATATTGCACACAGCATATTTGAGATTTCATTTATTGATTGTAGCTTTCGTGTCAATATTTAAAGACTATTTCTGGGGTAACAATTATAGGAAAACCGACTGAACTAGTTAAATTTACATTTTCAATTTCGAATCAATCAATATTTTCTTCTACTGTGATGAAATCGATGCCAAATTATAGAGAGAACTGTGTGTTTTTATGTCATAGTCCCTTATCGGTTGTTTATTTTGGGTAGCTATAAATATTTGTTGATTTTTGACATGGTGATTTTCTGATGTGATGATTCGCCAACTATAATTAGACCAAGAAATGATTATAGCCCATCTACTCTTTTTTGATAATAATCATCTTATCAAACTATCCTGACTACGTCATTATATTAGTCTATTCTTTAGTTGTTGAATTTTTTCCTTAACCATCACTTTATTCTCCAAATTGTTGTTATTCATATGAATATCCGTAATTACACATGATATTCTTATAGCTTTGCATCAATCTTTCTTGGATGCTAGATTCTATTGAACATTGAAAAGAAAACTACTGAATGAAAGCATTTTTGATAAACTGTGTGAAAGTATAACAATTATAATGTTTAAGTTGCTTGCCAAACTGAATTACCCAGTCGTACCTATTAAAAGTATTTATGTTTCCCTGAAGACATGACCTTTCAAGAAACTCTATGTTTAGATAGGATATATACATTTTAAAACTATATTTGTATCGATTCGTCTAACTTACTATTGAATAAAGTACTAAAAGGTAATTCAAAGAAGACTTAGTGATCTATGTAGATTCGACCTTTTTTCATTACTCATTTTTCATACACAATCATATTGAAGTCTACATTATATAAAATACCAAAACCACAGCAGCTTCTTTCTATGTTAGCAAGGCTTTTATATATTTTCTTCAACAATATGTAATGAGAGTACTTATTAAAAGTCTTCATCTTCCAGAGTGTGTGCCAGTATATTTTATATATTTATTTCAACAGTTAATAATTATATTTTCGTCTTTTTTTTTTAGATATCTGGTAACAAGTAAAATAAATTACATTTGTGTAATTACTTAGCGTCTAAGCTTCTTTGAAAGAGAAATGTTAGACTTCTGTTAACTATTTTATCAGCTAAGCAAGATAGATTACTGTATCACCTCTATATTTACAAAAAAAAACTACCCTTAGCACTTGATTGACAGAAACAAATCTATGATTTGTGATTCTGTAAGGACACTTTCTTAAGTTGATTAAACAAATCACTTTCCAAGCTACGATAAAATTCTTAAGGTAACTCAAGTATGTTCATTGTGACTATTGAACATAGTTTTCATTGGTATGAATGTTCAGAGGAAGATCATTCAGGTAAAAGTCTTGATTGCTTTGGAATTTAGTAATGGTTGTAGGAATCGAAAAAGTGCAGTTGAATATCTATGGCAAATAGAGTGGTTGATGTGAGAGGGTGCAAATTCAACGGAAAATGCATTGTTTTAATTATGATAAACCAAAGAGAAGACGCACACAACTCGGTAGCAAGTAAATAGCTTCAAAGATAGGTGGCTTAACTAGTAAGTACCGTTGCTGCGTAGCTCTTGATTAATTCTGAACCAACAGATTATCCCATTTTTTTTTCAAGGCTATGTTTTCTAAAATGTCCTTTTTTAACACGCTTAAGAGTGATTTCAGAGAAATTTGCTATTTGTATGATGATGAGTGAACACATAGCATCTTCCATTATAGGCTCGATTTGTTAAGCCTGTGTATTTCAGATGCTCGCTCCTATAAAGATGCAATATCCTTATGTGGAGTATATTTGTAAAGTATTCAGAGTCAGCAATTGTTCAGGACTAAAGTATTTTTACTAACAACGGATTTAGTTACTACAGCAAACGTTCTTGAAAAAACATTAACGTAAAACATTTTATTTGTTTGTCCTTGATAAATACACATATCCTGATATGAAATATTTTATTTTGAATAAACAGATCTCGATATGAAATAAATTATGGGAATGAGATAATGTGGCGTTGATATCTTTTCGTGTGTATTTATTACTTCAACTTGTTCTACTTATCTCGACAATTGTTTTATAAACTAAGAAAGGAATCTCCTCTCGGTAGACTAGGTAGTTAAAAATAACAGTTAAAATTGTGATCAAATAACACCTTACCCACCGAAAATCGATTGAGTTGGATAATATAATCATAAATACAGTGTAGCTAAATAGAAAAAATGTGATGATCACAGCGGGAACTTTTTTATCTTATAAGCTATCGAACATTGCTCCGTAAATCCTAATGTAAACGAATATGTGAGTTATCCAAAATATATGTCCTGGGTATCTGAACCTACTTCTGGCTTTATAAGATATAAAACTGTCTTATTCTAATAATCCTAACTTAATCTTCGAAATTTTAAGTAATTATTGTCTGAAAACAGAAGCAATACATTATTTCTTTTATACATATACAATTTTCTTTGATATTGGACATAGATAACATCACTACTTGAATCTTTGATCACTATAATAAATTCACCGCTTAAATTAATCGGAGATTTCAGAGTTAAAAATTAAATCCATTTCTCGATATTTTAGATAGCTTCAGTACATTCATTGCAGCATGAAAAACAAACAATACTTATTTAGATTGCATATCAAATCTACTGTTCAATTAAACAGATTTATTGATTGAAAAATACAGATCTAAGACAGCAGAGCTTTTATTTCAGTCAGGAATAGTTTCACGATTTAAGAGAGAGCCAATGACCATAAACAGTGTGAGCATGACAAAATACAGATCTGCTAATGTAAAGCTGATCGTCGAAGAGAGAGAAAAGTATAATTAAACATAATTATAGTTCTCTGCTATCTTATATCCTCACGCTCAATGCAAAAATGTATATATTCTGTGAAGTTTCGTGCATTCTTCACTTGCTCGGATTCTTTTCTTTTTCAGAGAAAATCTATACATGAGAGTTTGTGTGAATAAGTAAGCGATAGCATTTCACAAAAATTACAATGATTCTTAACTAATATTTCTACTGAGACATTATCATTTGCACGATCACGAAATTGCAGATTCATTTTTCGACATTAAAGCTTCATCACATCTTTTTCATTTCTTTTGTTATAAATCTTTCCTTGGATCACGTTATGACAAACTAGACTATATAATATTCTGATTCTTTTTTTTTTCTTTTATTCTTTCATTCTATATTTTGACAGATAGATGCTATGCTAATGAATACTGGCCGTGATGTAACAATGGCTATCCGCGAAGATCCGTCCAATTATATCACTATTCTGACAGGTCCATTTTCCTATCGTTTTCGGATATACCAGTTGAAAATACACTTTGGAACGGTCGATAATGCTGGCTCGGAGCATACCATCGGAGGACAATCATTTGCTGCCGAAGTAATAAATATTATTCATTTGTCTGTAATCAGATCAATAGTCACAAAACTTTTTTGCATAACAGTTTATAATAAAATGGCATCTTTCTATCATTTATGTAGTAGTAGTAGTAGTAGTAGTAGTAGTAGTAGTAGTAGTAGTAGTAGTAGTAGTAGTAGTAGTAGTAGTAGTAATTTGCTATCTGGGTTTTATAGCAATGTTGCGCGTGCTCGTGGTAACAGCAATACAACTTCGATTCTCATTTGGAAAGAGGCGTTCTATTTCACATGTCTCGTCGATCAACTTCCGAAGGCATTAGTTTTACAAAATTCCCTTTTCCTATAGATCGAAAATATTATGTTTACATCTGTATTAGTCAACTTGAATATTTGTTATGTTAGTGTTAAAATATTTAATATAAAGAGTATTTAATGAATCTAACTAGAAATAATTAAGCGGTGTGGAAAAAAGTAATAAATGCTCTTCCTTTTGTATTGAAAATGTTATCTCTTTACTTGTTAGCAATACAACTTCGATTCTCATAACAAGCAATGTTATCAGTAGCAGCATCGATATTATTTCTGTTGTTGCTAGTGTTGCTATTTCTTCTAATAGCAAAATTCCTAGCGGATAATAAGCTTATCTCAAATTTTGTAGTTTCCCTAATATGCATTCCGTCAATTATATTTTATAAACGATCTCATCTAACATAAATTTTAGGAGTTTATAAAAGTTCTCAACAATATTCTCCATTCAGTAATGAACACAGCATTTATTGTACGTCTTCATTAATTGACTTAAAGCTAGAATTCATGGCGACAACAAAGATATTTTAATGTTGATAAAATACAAAATTAGAATTAACTAATCGCTACTAATTTCATTTTCTCTTTAAAGATTTACACAATATATTAATTCTCCATAAAATAACAGATAACTCAAAAGTTTGCTTTCACTCCACATTAGTGTGTTTTACATAGACAGAGCTTCGTTTCGTGTTCTGTATGTTGTCTAACATGTATAAGTCCCGAGGTTATGAATTTGCATTTTTATTATTTACAAGACCTATATGTGCAATGATCATGATTGTTTTCAGTTTAGAAAAATTTGGTGAATATATCGATATATACGCACCAGGAGACAAAAGCAATTCGATGGTACCGACTAGCAAAAATTCGACATGGTATCGGCACACAGTTTTTGTCGGACAACAACGTGAAAGTGCCGTTCAATCTCAGTATATGAGCAGTTTTCCAGCAACACTTTACATTATTGTACGCAGGGAGTTTTGGAATGGATACCATTGGTTTAGTCTTTACCATGACAAACTATCGCATATAAACAGATATATGGTCAACATTAATTGATCGTGTGAGAGGCGAATCACTTGGTCTGGGCGGCTTGCCCTGTGAGTTTTCGTGGATTAATGCTACTCCCGTTCGACCCTCAGGCAAATCTCAGTATATGCGCAATTTTCCAGCAACACTTTACATTACTGTGTGCAGGAGGTTTTGGACCGGATACCATTGGTTTAGTGCTTACCATGACAAACTATCGCAGCTTCCAGCAGAAAAAAATTGAATGTTGCAAAACTTTCATATCAACAGATGTACGGTCAACATTGATTGATTGTGTGAGAGACAAATCACTTGGTCTGGATGGCTTACCCTGTGAGTTTTCATGGATTAATGCTACTCCCGTTCGACCCTCAGGCAAATGACAAAAGATTGAAAATATTCCCAACTTTATAAACCAGGTTCCTGAAGAATAACATGCATGGAGAGACATCATTATCATTTTCCAGTCCAACATTCTGCTTACGTCAGAGTTTAAGATTTTAGCCAAGGTAATCATGCAAGCCGTTAAGAACGTGTTCAGAAAAGCCCTAATCTGCGCAATTCCTAAGACAATCTCCTTTTCATGCGCAACATCGTAAAACGAATGGTAATAAATCTGACTTCAATACAGCGAGATAAATCGAAAATATTAGACAAGAACGACCGCATTTTCCAAACACGTTTCCTTTGGCGCAGCCGGATTCATTCCTGTTTTCAGAAGCATAACCATTTCGATTTAAGTAGAGCAGCATCTGCTTCTTGGACACGCTAGTCACCCAGCTGAACCGTTTCGAATCACATTTGGTTCACTAAAGATACTTCCTGCATGTTTTGGTCCTTGAGTCATTGCGGCAGAAGATAGATATCTTGAGGAACTTACCTCTCGAAGTGAAACTCGGAAACGCTATGTCACTGTATGCAGAAGCTATGAACGTCATGGTGTTTGACACTAATGTGATGGCCATCGTACAAAAAAAATATGAAGTAGTAACAGATAATGCAATGACCAGGACAATTAGGTGGGTTAATAATTCGGCATTCAAAAAGGCAATGTCATATCGGCCTTTGTCGAGGAAGCCTGATTGATTATCTCATTAATATGCCTGGGTTTGGCTCGAGCCAGATTTCTAGTTGGATAGGAACGGGGATGAAGCTACGACCAAGGCGGTTTACTCTCGCAAGAAATGAGATGTGAGGAAACATTCCTAAAAACTTGGTAGGTATGGTGAACTCTTCGCCTATGTTATTTATAAGGAATCGAACTCATAACCTAATGATCGTGAGTCGAAAACCCTAACCACTAAGCCATGAGCCTTCACTGGGAAGTGAGAACCAAAGTAGAAATGAGGAACTCTAGAATATCTAATGTGAACTTATTTAAAGAACAAGCAAGAGATCAGCTAAAATCCCAAGTGGAGTATGTTGGTTTAAAACGTTACAGCATAAAAACCAAGGATTTTGCAACTGTAATTTATAACTTTCAAATGATATTGTTATTGAATGAATATGCACCCACAAGTTGTTAAGGTGATGGCAAAAAAGCGGTTTAATCAAGTTTACCCATGAGAAATCCCAAAACTGATGGCATTCAAGAATTTTTGTTACGGAAATTCAAATTATATGAGATAATGTCCGTGAAATTGAATGAGAATATAAGCAATGAGTTACCTGCATGGATAACATGAAAAATGTTTTGATACTATTTTTGTTCAATTTCATATCTTATTTTCAGGTGATAACGTTTGGCTGGAATTATTGCATATAAAAATATGTTCATTTCTTGAAACGTAAAGTCTATTGTCATGCGAACAAAAACGATTGTATTGGGAAGAGAACGGAGACTAAATAAAGGCGCATAAAAGGTAGAATATTGCATGACTGTAAGAGAAGGTATACGAACTTGATAATGGCCTATATAAATTCCAAAATATACGTATGATATTATTCCCCACTTATGGATGATAAAATGCATGCAGTTGTTTTCATTGACATACAGTAGCACGAACTTTATTGGAAATAGCATGAAAAAATTGGAAACATGAATTTACATCAGCAGAGTTACTGGGAGAGGTTGAAAGAAAGAGAACAATCTACGAAGAAATCAGTTTATCACCACCATCGTTCGTTCTGAATATGCTTCTTTTAACGATGATATTACAAAAAATGGTTGTTGGAGATGACTTAGGAAAAGACAAGTCAAACATATGCTATTTACTTTTCGTGGATGATCTAAACATGCACATGTGAATACTGTTCAAATATTCAGCAAAGATATCAAGATGGATATCGAAAACATGGAGTGTGGGTTGATTTTATAGAGAGAAAACTGTTTTGTTATCTAATGGATCGTGTTAACGGATAGGCAGGTGATAAAGGACATAGAGGACAGTGGATACAAGCATTTAGGCACATTGGAAACACATAAAATCAAGTAAAATCAAATGAAAAGAAAAGCATTTAAAAATCTTTTACAATAATGTTTGGTTGGTTTTTAAAATTCAATTAGATAAAAACAAGATTATAGCATTAACCACATGCGCTGTATTAATTATGCGGTATAGTGATGAAATCCTCAAATACAAGGCATGAAGTGGATAGATGCTAAAACACGAAAGACAATGGCCGTACATGCATTGATTCCAAAGGTTGCTGTTGACAGAATTTGTTTTCCCAAATCAGAGATGGAGGGAGTCTGATAATCTCTGAAAATTTCATACAAATTAAAAATTAAAGATGATATTGTCTATAATGGTCCTCTTCAACTTAAAAATGAGGTTTTCAAACTTGTATAGTGATAAATAGACGGAAAGTGATAGCAAACCTATTCCCTTTCCTGATAATTAGTATTTTACATTGAAAGTAAGTACTTTGAGTAATTTCTAGACTTTTATGCGAATATTTCAAAATATAAGGAACTTCATTTACTCCTAATCGTTTATCATTTAGAGTGTAACGGTTTTTCTTTTAAAGGATTTCAAAAGAATCATAGTATGAGATGGAATGATAGTCGACGCTGCAAAATCAAACAATTTTCGTTTTTCTTTAGGTTTCTTTTTATGTATTGAATAATTACAATATCAAAATTCTACTTACTGGATACAAAAGAATAAAGCATGAAATGTCCAAACTGCCGAAGAATATACAATAATGCATAACCCGCTAAGTAAAATTTACATATATAATGCTCATACACATATGGATGTTGTTTTCTCTAATAACATAAAATTAAATGCCCAAGAAGATACACACACACACACACACACACACACACACACACACACACACACACACACACACACACACACAAACAAACAAATGCACGCGCACACACATATATATATTCTCTTTTATCTTTTACTGGTTTATTTGATCTTTTACTGAGGTCATGCTTCGGGCCCGTCTCTCAGTGGGATCAGGTTTCTTTTCTGCATTATCTCTGACGAAGTAGCGCGTTGGGCGGAGCTGCTCTTCCCTTGTGTCTCTTGACTATTGAAGCCCAAGCTGTTACAATAATGCGTCCTTATTTTAAATGTACATGACAGAAATTGATATAGCTTTCAATTCCAAAGTTGACAGCTAAACCTTCCAGGATCTCTCATATGTATGTCACTGCATATGTCTCAGACCTCTTCTCTTGGGAGCAGAGCTTCAGTTCCTATAACCTCTCTCAGTAGCTTTTCTGTTGCACTGAGTCCATCTTCTTTGTGCCATGCAGTGTAACTGAACCCAGAGCTACGTGGTTGGGAAGCAAACTTCTTACCACACAACAATACCTGTGCTTAAATATTGGCTTCAAAGTTTAGAACAAGACCAGCAGTTTGGGAAGAGGGGCTGGGATGATAAGTCGTTTACATCGCCCCCGGTGGTCAACTGGTACTTATTTTATCGACCTCGACAGGATAAATGGCAAAGTCGACCTCAACGAAATTTGAACTCAGAACGTGAACACGGACGAAATACCGCTAAGCATTTTGTCGGCTTTGGTCGGCCCAAGGCTATAGTAGAAGACACTTGCCCAAGTGCAACGCAGCGGGACTGAACCTGGAATCATGTGGTTGAGAAGCAAACTTTTTACCAGACAACTACGCCTGCCTTATGAGTTTGTCACAGACAGAGTTTGGAGATAACAAACTCGGTGTGACATCTTCACGGATGTGCACCGCAACTCTACCGTGACTTCTTTCTCTTCTGTCTGTTTGGAATACATCATGATCTCTTTATTACCCACTAGGGGCTAAACAAAGAAGGGGACAAACACAATCGGGGAACTAAAATTATAATACAGATGTATAAAGAAACAAAGAAAGAAAGAAAACGAATGAATTATGAAAAAGATGATACAATGAGGCGGAATGCCCACTCGACCCCCGAAGTCGAGTTGTAGTTTGGAATACATCATACATTGGTATGTGCATCGCTGTATCAGGTATATCTGCAGACAGATGTGTCTCCGTCAGTGCAATGTATATTGTTTGATTGCATGCAGAAAGATCCCTCAGGTATGCAATTTTACATTGGTTCTTGTTTCGTAGGCGACATCTGATATCCATCAATAGAACTTGTGATAGCTTGGCGGCAATGGTGACTATTCTGAGTATATTATTTTTAGCGGTCTTGTATGAGTGTGCATGGTTTAGTTTTGTTTACAACTATGCCAGCTGCAGCACTATATTTTATACAACACTGAAAAGATTTTGCTGCTCTACTGTAGCAGCTCGTAGTGCATCTGTATGCAGCTTTTTGGTGGTCTTCTTTGCTGAATGCGTGTCTTAGGAGATGAACCCCTCTGGCTGTGATTTTCTTCTATCTTGCTGGCCAAGCTTGTTGGCCGAGTTAGTTAGCCGAGTGGAAAGTAGTCTCTGGTATGGGTTCCATTTTGCTAAGTTCTTGATGCACAAATCGGTAGTTCGTCTACATGGACCCCTTTTACAAAGAATTTACAGATGGTACGTGCTTCACGTACCGTTTTCTTGTTTCTTTTGCTGTTTCTATCTGTTGTTTTCTTTTTAACTTTGAACTCTGTTACATCAGTATTTCGGCTGATTACTTTTCCTTCTCCGTTGCTTTGAAAAGTGGTGTTAGGGCTGCGTCTCATAGGAGCTTTTGTTTCTTTTTCATTTTCAATTTTTCCATTTCTGAGAATATGAATATCTTCATAGATAGTTGCTTTGCTGTTGCCTTCCTTATGGAACTTTCCACCTAGGGCTTCAAGATCGCTACTGTTATTTGTCACCAGTTTTAATTGGTGTTTAACTTGTCCAAGTCTGGCCGGATGAGTGCAATAGGAGCAGATAAATTCATTCTTTTTTCGGACTATTTTTGCCACAGATCTGGTAAATCTGTTGCTTTTCAGGGCTTCTTTGCCACGCTATTTACCTCTCACTTCGTGGTGTGTGGCTGCATGTGTGATTTGTTCGTGGGTGCACAGAGATAGTGTTGTCAGAGGCAAGGAAGAAAAGATGGGAATGTGAGAAGAAAAAGAGGGCGGTTAGGGTGAGACAGAGAGGGTATGAAGTAGGGGGAATGGAGAGCAAATAGAGGGTAAGAGATAAGTTGTGAGTGAGAACGGGAAGTAAATAAATACGTGAGGGGCAAGTCAATGTGTGGGAAAGTAGAATGAGACAGAGAGAAAAGCAAGTGAAAGGAAGAGGGATGGAGACAGAAGGAAGAATAAATGGAAACAGAAAGAGGAGAGCAATTGGGGGTGAGGGGACGGAGAGGAGGGTGGAAGGAGGAGAGTAAAGACTTAGTATATAAGGAGACAGAGAGCGGAGAAGTAGGGAATAGGTCGTGTATATATAGATATATACACACATATATCTATATACATACAAAATATACATATATGTGTGTGTCTGTAAACATGTAGATATATATATGTATGTATATATGTATATATATATATATATATAT
>NC_068982.1:152532394-152533506 GCF_001194135.2 Octopus bimaculoides | reverse complement strand
GTGAGAGAGAGGAGAGCGGTGAGAGAGAGGAGAGCGGTGAGAGAGAGAGAGGTTGGCCAAGAAAAGAAAAAGTACTTTAAATGTATAGTGATTGATTGATATTGTTTTACGGAAGTGTTTTCGTCTGGGATATTTCTTCGAGCTGGGATCTTAGATCTACAAACATGCATACATATGTATATACACCCCCCCCCCACACACACACACACATTCCCACACACATACACACACCCACACACACACATATGTATATATATGCGGAAACTGGGGATTGACGAATGATTAATAAGGGCTGTACAGGCTCTATACAGAGATGCCGTTAGTAGGGTTAGGATTGGAAATGATGAGAATAGTGAAGAATTCCAGGTAGAAGTAGGGGTCCACCAAGGTCCACCAAGGTGTAAGCGCCCTGAGAGAAATGTTAGACATAAGAAGCATCGGATGTAGCGAACAAGAGAGACGTTTGCGTTGGTATGGTCGTGTACTGCAGATGGACGAGGGGAGCTGTGTGAAGTGCCACTCCCAAACAGTGGAAGGAATCCGGGGTAGAGGGAGACGCAGGAAGACATGGGATGAGGTGGTGAAGCATGAACTTCGAACGTTGGGCCTCACAGAGACAATGACAAAAGACCAAGACCTCTGGAGGTGTGCTGTGACTGAGAAGACCCGGCAAAATAAAGTGAGTTCAAAGTCAAGTACATCAACATCAACATCAATATAAAAATCAAATCAAATAGAAATTGTAGTTGTGACCCCCGTGCCTGTAGCACGTAAAAAGCACCATCGGAACATGGCTGATGCCAGTGCCACTTTGAGTGGCTTCCGTGCCGGTTGCACATACATAGCACCATCCGATCGTGGTCGATTCTAGCTCCTCTGTCCCCTGTGTCGGTGGCACGTAAAAAAGCACCCACTACACTCTCGGGGTGGTTGGCGTTAGGAAGGGCATCCAGCTGTAGAAACACTGCCAGATCAAATTGGGGACTGGTGCAGCCTTCTGGCTTCCTAGACCCCCCCCCAGTCGAACTGTCCAACCCACGCCAGGATGGAAAATGGACATTAAACGATGTTGATGATGGTGATGATGTATGTATGTATGTATGTATACATAT
>NC_068982.1:152523722-152528722 GCF_001194135.2 Octopus bimaculoides | reverse complement strand
TTCCGAGCCCCGCGAAACAGATGTCGGACCTGAAATACTATAACCTGTCCCTTAGTTTTCTGTATTTTTGTGCTTCATATAAATTTGTTCTATAAATATATAAATATCTACAAGCTTATACATGAATATTCAGCCCCTGAATATTTTCACATTTTGGTTCTCGACATATACATCCCTGTACATATTTGCATGTGTACATGCATGTATATATAAACAGACAGGAAGATATTCATAGACAGGTGTGTGTGTAAAATTCAATTCTTTTATAATTTGAAATAACAACTTAACAGCTTTGACTGACAATATAATCTACTCTTTCATCCACACAGTAAATTCATGCTTTTTCCATTTTTAGTATTATTTTTCCTATTCCACCAACCTCTTTCCCGTGTTTTTTCTTACTATTTATCTTTTTATTTATTTATTTTTCTTTTATCTTTTAAAATTTATGAACTCTCTCTTTCTCTCTCTCTCTCTCTGCTCGCTTTCTATTGTTAAACTATATATTGTCCTTATCGTTCCCCAGGTGCTTTGATCAATTGCTTAGTTATTCCACATTTCCTAAATGTTTTAACCGAACTCAACTTCAAAAATACTACTACTTCTACTACTACTACTACTACTACTACTACTACTACTACTACTACTACTACTACTTCTACTATTACTACTACTACTACTACTACTACTACTACTACTACTATTACTACTGCTACTACTACTTTCTATCCCACGTCTTAGTATGTCCATACATACATCTATATATATATATATCTTTATACATATTTCTTGTGAGAATAACAGTCCTCGGTAAAACTCCGATTTTAAATGATATCTGTGTGTAACTCTGTGTGTGCTCAATATTTTGTAAACCACTGTGTGACCAGAAAATAAGCGGTGATCCTGTAAATTATGTATATTTGGAATGAGAATGTCAAAAAGTTATTCTCGAAAGAGAATTTCTATAGTCTAAAACTTGTGTTTTCTTGTAGATTCATCTGATTGCTTACAACACAGATTTATATGATAACTATACTTCTGCTCTCGCCTCTCCTCATGGAATCGTCGCTATTGCTATATTTGCGATGGTAAGTATTAAACCACCTTTTCATTATTCTGTATCTATGTCTTTCCGTAGGTATTCTGAGTATCTTTTATGTGATTCAACATAAGTATGTCTGCAATTATAGGTAAAACTGAATGTAACATGAGATTCTATGCATATCCGTATTTACATACACACATGAATAACTTTTGGGTGTAATAGTATATGTAAATACATGCACACACACACACACACTCTCTCACACACACACACACACGCACACACACACACACACACAATATATATGTACATATATATATATATATATATATATATGCGCTTTCGGTATGCATGTATGTATATTAGATTGAAAAGATTGTCTTGTATCTTTCACATGATCGTTATCTGAGTACTTTTTCCAGACATGCGGTAATTTATTAGATCTTCTGGGCCCTTCGACATGCATAACGGCATTAATTAAACGAGGCGTTTTCCTCTCACAGGCTTCGAAATCTAATTCACTGTTTCGACGACGCAACAGAAGGGAATTATCTGCGTACTAGGTCAGTAGGTAGCCTCGTTAGTCTGTCTCACACCAGAACCAAAACAAATGTTCATGCAACACTCACCAAGAACAAGTGCTTGCTGATGGTGCAGCAGTTGCGACGGATACCCTGTATGGATTGTAATCCCTGATGTACCTCCAAACTCGTGTCTGTTGAGATTTCGGATTGACTATCAGTTTGAAGAAAACAAATGTGCAGGAACAGCCTGCAGAGGTACTAGCGGTCATTACCATCGACGTCCATGAACTTCAGATCTACCATCATTAATGACCTCAGCTTGGACACAGAGATTTACAAGATGATCGGGAAGGCAGCTTTAACTCACGTCTATCATACATATCAAGTGTACACAAACTTCATGTTGATGGTTAAGGTACAGATTGATGTCTGCAATGTTTATATCATTGTACAGCAATTAGATATGAACCACATATACCAAGCAAGAGAAGAAACAGAAAACATATTAACCGTCCCTAGCTACAAAGATGTTTCTATGAGAGAATTAAGACTCGTATTATCTTAATTATATTTTTGTGTATTGTGCTTGTATAATACTTTTTTTTACAATCAAAAATAGTGTGTAATAATTTTTTATTCATAAAGGGAACATCTTAATACACAATTGTATTTAAATATTTAAAAACAAATTAGATTACAACACATCTATGTCTCACCACTAACAGGCTTCATCTACAACTCAATCGACCTGCTGTATATCGTTGTCATTTAACATTTGTTATAATTGTATTGACTGCGGTTTTATGACTATCGAGTTATATGTATAAAATAGATAACTAAATATATCTGTGTTAGATATAGTTATGTATAACTATATATATTTATGTTATACATAGTTGATCATGACTAGTCTGATATGTCTAAATAAGAATGTGCACAATATTACAATTACTGACTCATTATGTCTGTTCGAGAACACGTATGTGTGTGTGTGTGTGTGCGTGTGCTTTTGCATGTGTGTGTCTGCGTGTGTGTGTGTATGTGTTGTGTGTGTGTGTGTGTGTGTATGTGTATGTGTGTGTGTGTTATTACTTTTTTATATCGTAAATGCAGAATAAATTTCATATCAGATGCGTTTTCGTTGAAACAGCAACGTTTTCCCTTTCCCCACCATGTACATAAGGGAAAGATATACGCACCAAGCAACACACACGCATTTATATATATATATATATATATATATATATATATCCATGTACATACATACACACAGACACACACACCCACATAGTATTAATATTATCATCATCATCATCATCTAGAGTGCTTTTCTCCGTGAATCGAGTTTCATGTTACTGAGATCTTCAGACGAGAACTGATTTTCTTTCTGTCCGTGCTCATTTTATAGTCATTTGACTGAGTCTGTCTCTATGTGGGTTGTTATTATTCCTACTGGTTGTTAATCATAAACTAAAGTTCATGTGAATTGGTATAAAATATTCATGAACACAAAATTTATTCTTAATGGTTGTTAACCATGCCTTTGTAAATTTTATTCACCCCGTGGTAATCGTTCTTCTTGAGTTACACAGACAAGATATTCTAATTCAATTTATATGCAGTAAATCAGTAACTTATCCATCGAAATTTTAAACCAACGGCGTTGTTATTCACAAACTGTGATATTAAAGGTCGTTGAATCATACAAAAATTCACAAATTATGATATAAAAGTCCTTAAAAAATTCAAATAAAAAGCATTTAGCTAACGTCGGAGTATGTTGTTTTAGTATAATGGAATCAACACTTTAGATATGATGTACAGCATATATAAAACGTATATGGTTGCCACACCAATCCATATGTTTGATTCTGAATTATTGTTCAGTTCATAAATGAACTACTTATTCATTCTCTATTTCATAATGACTACTGCAAGTATCAAAGCTTAAATAAAGACGGGCATCTACTTTCATTTAAAAATCGGAAGCAAATTCTTATCATTACCCTAAATATTTAAAACAAATCACATCATCTTCATAAATTAACATTATTGCTATCTGACATTTACGAGATAATGGTTAATCTTTAAGGTGGAATGTGCCTAATACGATACGTTATAACACTAATATCACAAGTGATGTTTCCGATTAGGTTTCTTGGCATATATTGCTACAACCTCCAGTTATTAATATTTTCAGGAAGAAAAACAATTCTAAAATATGACAACCAATTAAGAGGAAACCTACTGATATATGTCGGAAGACCAACTGAAAATATAACGATACAATAATAATTGATCTATTGGTATGGAATGCGATATAATTTAATTAAGACGAAATTACTGCTGCAAAAATTTGGCAAAAAATACATATCAGATTTATTTCCCATCTATTTCTTTTCTTCTGCCTATTTCTGTATGGCTTATTCATATTACTTTCTTTTTCATTTTCTTTCACGACATATAATCTCTAACCACGCGTTGTTACACCAATATCTGTAGAGCTAATTCTACATTGCTAACTAGTACTGTTCGTCGAATCACTTTCTGTGATGAAATGATAACTATTGAGGCTTATAACTTGTCATTTTCTGACAGATATTACAGCATGAGGAAACTGTCGTGGGAGATTATAATTATCAACTTGTGTCCTACTTTACATTCTGTCTTTTAGAAACGCGCTGTGAAGGTTTCCTAAACGTTCATTTATATTATCACAGCTCTGTAATGTTGACTATCACCGTATTTTGATTTAGAGGTGAAACGCTGATAATGATTTCTTCATCTCAAAATAGGAAGTATTCACCTGATGTTACAGGTCGAATAAATTGACTTTAATATGTGAAAACATACATATATGTTTATATTGCTTAAATCATATTTACATATGTTTCTGCTTAAACAACATTTACATCTTTATATATGTAAACCATATTTAAGGTTGCTGAACTAGAACTTGGTTAATAATCCTGAATATCCAGCATGTCACGCAATTGCCAGATTTTAAGTTAAGTCGCTCCCTTCAGTATTCGCGCTCATAACTATTATGTGCCTTGCTGTAGAAGCGTTAAAACGCAAGCAGTAAACGACAGTTGACGGTGGCAGATTTACAACAAGTAAACATAATCAAATATGTAAGAGTGGAAATAACTGAGAAAACTACATTCTATAAATACATTTGAAAAAAGCAGTAAAGCCCTAAAAGACAATCATAAAAACATGCATATATGTGCGTGTGTTTGTTTGTATGTATAATATAGTATAATGGATGAAATATAACATATTAGATATATATGGATTTACATACACACACACACATATGTATGTGTATATATATATATATATATATATATATATATATATATATATATATATGTATGTGTATGCATATGTATATGTGTGCATATATATATGTCGTAGATGTCATATAT
>NC_068982.1:152514411-152523444 GCF_001194135.2 Octopus bimaculoides | reverse complement strand
ATATAAAGCAGCGTGTTAAGTCCTCGCGAAAAGGACTCATTACAGGAACTGCAGTAAATAATTTATTCGGCATAAATAGATGGTGACTGTGAGTTTGGAGTTGCATTGGCAAGATTTCGCGCGACATAAATAATTTAGAACTGTGTATAGGTAAATAAGTGAAATTACTACATAGAATGGTAGGAAATCTAAGACGATGATGTCTGCATTATTTTTCCCAAAATATAAATGAGCAAACTGGAAATGAGAAGGAAAAAATAAAATGGTGTAATATAAGGTAAGATAATAAGGGTCATGTATACGAGATATGCAAAATGTATATAATTGCATGCACACACACAGACACACACACAGACACACACACATACACAGACACACACACATACACAGACACACACACACACACACACATACACAGACACACACACTCATATACACACATACACACACGCATACACACATACAGGCACACACACATACTGAAACACACACACACAACCGGAATTCGAATGAGTATGTGTGACTGCACGAAGATACACCTATCTACATTCTGTATAACTGAGATACATGTAAGTATATTAACATTCACACAGATATATACTTATGAATATGTATGTGTATAGATATACATACATATTTATATATGTATATGTGCATATATATATATTTATACACATATCCATATATATCTACATACAATACATAAATATTTATATGTGTGTGTGTATACATATACATTATCACACACGTACACACACACACACACACACACACATATACACACACACATACACACACACACACACACACATACACACAAACATGTATACCTATGTGTACATAGGTACTCATATATGTGTACCTATGTAATGAATTACATGTATGTACCAGTTCAATAGTATTCAAGGCGACAAAAAAGACCACCGTTCTTTCTAGTTTCTTATCTGCAAGTATTTTCCGTCAGAATCCAAACATTACTTTCTTTAAGACACTGGTGTTTCTTCGCACTTTATATCTTTAAGCTCCCTACTGACTGAAAATATGCTGCACACAAAAAAGCATTGTACAATTTACACAATTCTTTAAAAACATGTTTTTTTTTTTTTCTTTATTAGAACTTTATAACTACAGTTAAGCAACTGTCTCAAATAGTTAATTTTTCATGTAACTTTATTTTTAGGCCAGGTTACATTTCGCCTTGAAAATACTCTGCTTACATGAATAATCGATTTGGCATGGATACATAAATACTCGTGAAATTTTGTACTTCTAAATATTAGGATTTTTATAGAAATATATAAATGCCTGTGATATCCTATTTGCCTTTCATTTGCTTTCGAAAAAGATCAAGTTTTGTTTCATATTTCTCTTATTTTTTGCCAGCTTAGTGAAAAGACGGGAAATGAATTTGATGTGATAGGAAAAGAGTTTGAAAATATTCGTTTTAAAGGTAAGTAGAACCATTCAAATATTTTCTGAATGCATATGTTTTTTTTATGATTTAGTAAGAACAGGAGAGGCAGCTCCCGTAACGTTTTTCTGGGGCTCCACCTAGGAAGTTATCCTCAGATCAATGACTTATCTCAAATCTCTTATCTCGTGTCTCATAGCTTACCGCCTACACTTTTTTCTGCAAAATAGGGGTAATTTATCCTATTCATGCTATGTTATTAGCATTATCCTGCAATTGAGAATTTAAAATCACTTCTTTAACTTTCTAAGACATCTCAACGCTTCTAAAAACAAACTTCGTTTGTTTCTTTACGTTTATCGTAATTTGAATTTATCTCAAATATTTTCAAATAAGGTTGGAACTGAGTGACGGTTTATATTTGTCGTTGAAATTATGGAATTGTAGTTAGATGCAACTTGATCTTTCATATTCCTATGCTTTATATTATTTTTCTGTTGGCTTGAGGCTAAAGCTTTGTGCATATGAAGCATCAGTAAATAACCAGTTTAACACATTGTCTCTTTAATCTCTGTTTGGCTCACACATATACACATTTTACTCTGTTCATCCCTTATTATGAATTCTTCAGTGTGTGCAACATTGTACTTGGACATGCATTTTACATGAGAAATTTCGCGATACACTACATTGAACACTGAATGATTTGCTTATTTATCTCATTTAATCATAGCATGTATTTACAGCCAACCGCATACTAAGACAAATTTATCCCTGCCAATATAAAAAGATAGGAAAACAATAAATAAACAATCACTGGTGTTGCAAATAGCCACATGACTGAGTAAAAATATATGCAAACGAAGCAGTATTAAATTTAAATAACCATCTGTATATCATACTTAATGCAAATACATCGTGAAAGGCAAATTTACTGCAATATTCGTCCGGAGATAGTACCACTTATGGATGTGCTTATAAGGTTATGGAAGTGCTATGAAGTTTAGATGTTACCACGAGATGGTCAGATGATACACCAAAGAAAGTGTTGTATGCTTCACAGGTGTGGCAAGCTAAGCTTTGAAACCGTTTGGAGAAGTATGGGTCCACTTCTTTCCCGGTCTCTTCTGAAAATAAGTGGCCAGGTATTGAAGTTTTTTTTTTTTTTGTTTTTTAATATATTTGTCAAATTACTCTTTAGCATCGGCATTCCGGGTGGCATCGTTTATCGTTTTATCAATATTACAAGTAGCTGCTGGTAGTAATATATTCTCCAGAAATGTGACATAATCGATGTCTTGGCCGCACCTTGTAAGTTTAAGGGTTTGACTGCCTCTTTTGTCCTGAAAATGCACAATCTTCGAAATGTGGCGCGATATAACGATTATAAGTTTATGAGAGGATACTCCTCGTGTAACCATTAGTATCATCGTCAGGTTTACATGAAATATACAAATGCATAACCTGTATTGATGTGTAGATTGTCTTTCTTGCGGGTTTTTGTCATGGTACACATGTCACGTAATTTAGGGATCGCATGGGGTATAGTCGAAAAGTGAGTATTTTTGAATTCACTGACCACTCATAAGATATTTATTTCTGATCACTTTGGAGTGCTCGGTTGATGTAAAGTTTTGTAGAGCCGTATTTTATCATAGGTTTTCTGAGTGATACCATCTCACACTCAAAGGTTGTCTGCATCGATCCTAAGTTTCTTGCTCTTTCCTTCTGAGAAAAATCCTGTCAATACAATTGTTTCTGTGGAAACTTCCAACTAATATCGGGATCTTATGTGGTTTAATATCTATGGGGAACATTCTCTCTATAGATCAGTCAAGCTGATGAGCAGAAGGTATTCGTCTTGTTTCTCTTTCCAGGTGTTACTACTGCAAATGCATTGTCAGTTATCGTATTGTTGTACGTGGAAAGGTCCGACCACCATACCTTTAAAGTGCGGTGTAATATTTTTTGATCATTCTAAAGTTGTTCACATATTTTCGTCAAGAACTATACGTTAGGCAGAACAGAGGATACAGAGAGACTACTGATGCAAAGATCTGGATCTGGAAGACAGTTATTCTGTGTTCAGTTATCAAATACCAAAATTTTCTGACACGTTCCAATGCAATATTCACTGAAAATGTCACTAAATCCAAGTTTCTCGATATTTATAAGATTTACAATATAAATTCGTCTACACAGAAATTATGAGTTATATTGGTGCAGCATACTGTTGCAGACTGCATACATAACCAAAGGATTTGTGGAGTAGGAAATGACAACGGATTTAATGCCAAAATAAACAGAAATTAAAGCAGGTTGTCTCCTTGAAATATTGTTGCTGAAGTTTTTCTAACAGCATATGCAATCGCTCTCCGTTACTTGTGGGATGACTTTTCTAACTGAAGTTTTAAAACGCTTTAAAAGAGTGTATATTCCACTATCACCTCTGACGGACCAGTTCCATACGGAGATACTTGAGAGTTGAATGATAGCAGCAGTAGTTTGCTTACATTTTTATCGGTCTCCTATAGTTGATTTGGGCACTTTTGAATGTGTTTAGAAAATCAACAAGCATCATAAGAGTTGCGATCTCAATTGTTATATAAGTCAGTCATTTTTCGGATAAAGATAAATGCTCGTTGTCGAAGAAGTTTAAGTCTGAGCGAAGCTTTGTCCCATTATTTTTTTATTCGCTTGATATGGCCATCAAAGAAATCTTTTCCTAAGAACATAATAGATCTTGATTTAAATGAAACGACCAAGTAAAGTGAGAATAACGTCACCTTAGATAGTTCGAAGACTTGATAAAATTGCTGATGTTGGCAGAACTGCTGGTATTGATATCGGTGTTGTTATTAATGTCAGCCATGATCGTAAAAGCAAAATCACTCGTTGTGAGATGTAATCCTATCCGAAAAATGGCAAAAAAAGTGTTTCTGTTGAAGGAAAAATACAGGTAGGTTGGCCTAAACTTAGAGGAAAACGTTCAAAAGCAATTTTAGATGATCTTCAATGCATGCATGTCAGTTGTTAATGTCAGTTTGCATTGATGGATGGATGGATGGATGGATGGATGGATGGATGGATGGATGGATGGATGGATGGATGGATGGATGGATGGAATATGTATGTGTATGTACACATGTCAAATACATTTATTTCTATAATTTACTTTTCAAATGAATATCGACTGCAATGTGAGATGAAATCAAAATCTTTAAATGATTTGGTGATATACCAATTGGATGGAATAAATTTTTCAAGCGATTATGGCCCCTCAATATAACAGATAGAGTGTTGTTTTCTGATGTATCAGGTGAAGTTATCGTTGTATTATTTACGAATATAGCTGAAAATTTCCAGTTACGTTAATTGTTGAAAGGAGATGAATAACTTGCATCAAAATCGATTATCTACCACAGCTTACTGAATTCTCAATTGCGAATGTAATTCTAAAAGTTTGTGCATTCCAAACATTTGACCAAATGTTCCCGTAACATGTTACCTCACTATAATGTGGTTATGCCGAAGGGCTTGTGAAATAAACCGACGTCAGTTTTCGACAGTTAATCCGTTAGTTATTGTAATGTTTAGCCCCGAATCGGCTCCGATTTAGTAGATTTTGATCAAAAGTATTCCAATCGTGACAATTCGCTTTATTAATTTTATTTTCTTTCAGATATCATATATCAAATGCTGTACTATCTAAATATTGTCTAAGTTATAATTTTTAAGATAGCAGGGCATGATTTAACGGGATTTTGGCTGCTATGTATAGCAAGCCATGCAACTATACGTTTATGACTTGAATAACGAGATAAGTTTTGTACAGTTTTTGGACGTTACTAAAATAAACAAAACATTGGTTATGTTTGACAGATTTTCTGAAACTTAAAATTAGTGTAGCAGTATGTAATAAGGGAATATGACACGTCCAGACACTAATCAAAATATTAGTCAGCCGAAACATAAATGGAGTTGATTGATTACAAATTATGACTTATGTGCAATGCTGGTATTTAACAAATGTGAAGAAGAGTTGGATTCCAGTCTAGAGCTAAGGTATTATTTATATTTCTTCGTAATTTATTTACTTAATCTAATCACATATTTATGTAAAGTCCAGCGAAGGAATCACTACGTGCTTATTCCATCATTTGGGAAGAGCAACCAAATATCTCTTTAATCACATTCCATGATCTCAAAACAATAAAGGACTTGTTAAGACAATATACCGAAAGTAATGCAAAAGAACGCATGTCTTTTTAAGAATTGGCGCAAGAGCTCAAATTGCATGCAGGCTTTGAGAGTTTGAGTAACTCAATCTCTATAATAATACTTCCTGTTCTTCATTACAGGTATATATGACGGGTTCAAGCAACGTGCCGTCATTGTCGAAGGAGAGCACAGTCCTTCCGCTATCCATAAATAGGTTACAGTTTCGTTATGGAGATGACATTGGCAAAATGAAGCATTTTTAATAAGGGGCAACTAACACTGAAAACAAACCAGGCAGCAGGAGACAATCAACTATGTCTACTGACACAAATCGCCAGCGAGTAGACAAATTGGAAAGACGAGTCAAAATCTGTAAGCTTGCTCCACACCTGGGCTATGGTCATAAAGCGTTATGGAAGATGTTCGAAGACTTTGGGTATTGAAAATTGTGTGTCAAGAGTGTACCTCAGCAGTTGACACACTATTTGAAGAAGAAACACATGATTTGACACACGAAATCCGCTCTGATTTTGAAATAAATGAAGCGTTCGAAATAAATGAAGACAAGGTTTTCCGACCTGGTGACAGATGATGAAACGTGAGCGTATCTTTGTGATGCGAGGACGAAGTTACAGTCTATGGAATGGTTGACATACCTTTTCTCTGAAACCTAAATTCAAGAGTTAGCAATCGGCACAGAAACTGATGGTAACCGTTTTAGAGGTCATTTTCCTTGATTTTCTGAAACATGGTTATACCGACAAGAGTGAGTGGTACATTGAGACACTAAAAAAGCTTAGAGAAAGCATTGGTGGGGGAAGAGTCCGAATAAGATTTGAAAACTATCCACATTCACTAAGATGACGTGCAACTTCTCATATCTTTGACAACAAATCAGGCATTCAGCAAATTGTGCTGTCAATAATTGCCCCATCCCCCGTAGAGCTTGGATCCAGCGCCTTCTGATTCCTGCCTGTTCGATCCAAAGAAGGACACTTTCTAGAAACAATAATTTGATAATATAAAAGTAACTCTGAAAGAATGAATACAACAGCAGATACCTAAAATTTTTTCAAAGAGGATTCAAGAGTTGGGTTAAACGATGTTTTAAATGCCTCGCTTGTGATGGAGAATACTATCTTTATGTAGAGGAATAGTTACTCTACAAACATGTGCAATTTTTAATGAACTATATCAGATAATAAAATAGTTATGTTCACAGCTGGGCACATACTTGGCATGTATCACTAAAGCTCATAGATAAGACCATATAAGCCTGGTGATTTGACACTGACATATGTACTTAATTAACTACCGTTAATCAGCTTTTCGTAGCATTTCACCTGTCATCACAAAAGTTGTAGCAGGGGTTCCGTGTAAGCAAACATGTTGACTCTCTCCAATGCACCGCTTCCCTGAAAACAGTTGCTAAAATACCTACACGTATGTAATGAGATTCGAATAGGATGTGTCCATTGTATTTTGTCAAACCCTCATTCTATGATGGAGAAAATAGTCGAGAAACATCTTCAATATTTGCATTTTGAATCTATTCTCTATCTTATCCTATAATCTGCAATTTACTGCAGCTTGTTTCTTATATCAATGGGTTCTACTCCACTTTTCTAATACAATATGAGTGTGTGTGCATTCATACACATATATATACACATCTATGCATATGTACATATATGTATATGTATGTGTGTATACATACATACATACATACATACATACATACATACATACATACATACATACATACATACATATGTTGGCACACCGTCGCTTTCGATGACGAGGGTTCCAGTTGATCCGATCAACGGAACAGCTTGCTCGTGAAATTAACGTGAAAGTGACTGGGCACTCCACAGACACGTGTACCCTTAATGTAGTTCTCGGGAATATTCAGCGTGGCACAGTGTGACAAGGCTAACCCTTTGAATTACAGGCACAGCAGAAACAGGAAGTAAGAGTGAGAGAAAGTTGTGGTGAAAGAGTACAGCAGGGTTCGCCACCATCCCCTGCCGGAGCCTTGTGGAGCTTTAGGTGTTTTCACTCAATAAACACTCACAACGCCCGGTCTGGGAATCGAAACCGCGATCCTATGACCGCGTGTCCGCTGCCCTAAGCACTAGGCCATTGCGCCTCCACACATACATACATACATACATACATACATACATACATACATACATACATACATACATGCATGCATACATACATACATACATACATACATACTTACATATGTATTATTGTTATATTGTCCTAGAGTCATTCTGCCAATTAAAAATACAGGCAGTAGTTGTAGTTGTAGTCTTTCACCTTGTTCAATGTTCTCTTTCTGCAATTAGTTGTCTTCCTTTTGAACGATATGAATAGGTATTTGAATATTTGTGTGAAGTTATAACTGGGGTGTAGTTATTTGTCTATACATATGAGTGAATGTATATGTTTGTAAGTGTCTGCATATTTCTTTTATTACTTTTGTTTTAGTTTTAGCTTCTGTTCAGGTTTTCATACTAAGTTTTGTGATTGTTTGTAAGTAACTTTATACTAATCAGTCAAATGTACTTTCAATGAGTGCTGCATAGATTGACCGTGTGTGAAAGAGCAATACGTCACAGAGATATGGATCTCACCTGATCTTTGCAGAACATTGGTATTTGACGCGATCTGATGTATTTTTCAGGTCTGAAAGGGAACGTAGAGGAAGTCTCCAGGATTTCAGCACAGTTGTTTTTGATATGTGCTGTGATTGTGTAGTGTTGTTATGTTGATTGATATAACTCCGTTGGAAGCTGTATTTGAGATCTTTAATCATGGCAACAGTGAAGATTTGTTATAAGATATCTAAGTTGCATATCAATGACGCCTCAGTACAGAGCTTTAGAGACGAATGAAGATGTCAGCTACTTATGTGATTAAAAGTAGATAGTTTATGTATAGCGCGAAATTTGGCGGATGGAATCAAAACCCCGTCTGTGGAGAACACTAGGGTTGATACTGTATAAGTTAGAGACAGACGGGTAGATATACACATGAGCGCTCACTGATATGGTGCGATCTGACGGGAACCACTAATCTTAGAGAGGTGAATATCTGAATGAGTGAAGAGGAAGGAGTAGGAGGATTTAGAAAAAATATGTAGAGTTTTTTTTATGCCAAAGTGAGAGGCTTTAGGGAAGAAAATCTGTTATTGCTCATGATGGAAGCTAAAAGAGAAACACAGAAGACCAGTACAGCTGAAATAGTACGCAACAGCTACAAGAACCTGCGTTTCATTTCCTGAATACATAAAATTATTGCAGAATTAGCCTTTTATGCTATACCTAGCATTACTGGAGGTATATGTAGAGATGTATACGAACACACACACACACACACACACACACACA
>NC_068982.1:152511606-152514128 GCF_001194135.2 Octopus bimaculoides | reverse complement strand
TATATATAATGAGAAGGAGAGGCGGAAGGAAAAAGTTACGAGAATCTTTATTGATCAGTACATTTGTTTCGACCCATCTAGCATCAATCCCCCGCGAGTGGAGTACCAGTTGTTCAGCATCTGACCCGTGAGGGATCGATGCAAGATAGGTCGAAACAAATGTAGTGATCAATAAACATTTTCGCATCTTCAATCTTTCGTCTATCTCATTAATCAAATAGCAAACGAACACTATAAAAGTGAACGTGCTCTACCGGTAAGTTACCAGATATAAACCATACGATTTATTATCTAATTAAATATAAATATTGATAGATAGATAGATCTATGCATTTATGTAAAGTGTATTGTTTTTGCTGACTTCTTTTTTTATCGTTTCAGGAGAGAAAAGAAACATTAGCCAAGTTCTACTTGCCGATATCATCCCAAAGACTGACCATTATATGACATATGAAGGGTCACTAACACAACCTGGTTGTCAGGAAACAGTCACGTGGATCATCCTTAATAAACCGATATACGTCACTAAAATACAGGTAAGTTCTTAACCAATTGTATGAACTGAGAGTAACAGCTAATTGGATAACCTCGACGATGATGATGAGTTAAAAACAAGCTGTAATGTGTTGTCAATCGTTATAAGAAATATGATGAAGGGAGAATAACAATTGAAGGGAGAAATGAAAGAGAGAGGGAAAAGTGTTGAAGGATGAGGTTGAGAGAGAGAAAGAGTCTGAGTTGTGTTAATATTTTACAAAATGGTTGAAAGATATGTTTCATACGTTTTCAAGTTTGTGAGTCAAAGTGAATGTACTTCTATGTATAAGAAACGGCTATGTACGTACAATTACGTTCATAGATAGATAGATAGATAGATAGATAGATAGATAGATAGATAGATAGATAGATAGATAGATAGATAGATAGATACTTACATACATATATACATACAATACATATATACATATATACATATATACATAGACAGGCAGATATACACACAGACAGTCAGGCAGACAGACACATACATGTATGCATACATACATACATGCATACATACGTACATGCATACATACATGCATGCATAGAGACAGACACAAGACACACAGATAGATAGATAGATAGATAGATAGATAGATAGATAGATAGATAGATAGATAGATAGATAGATAGATAGATATTAGCATAAAGGATAACAAAATACCCTCTTGCATTTGTGTTAAAAGTAGGTAAAGTCAGATATATGTTCGTCAGGTGAGGCTCATCTTGCCCAAAGGGTTGTTTGGTCTGCGTCTTTGGTCAACTATACACAGATATTTATTGATAACAACAGTTTTTAAATTACGTCCGGTGAACTTTCAGAAAAGCACGTTCTGATATGTAACATCCAAATCAAAATAAGTGCGTTTGTTTGGTTTACAATTGAGGTAAAGTTGCGAGTGATACGAAATAATGTCGAATATAAGTAACACTGTAGTAACGATGAGTTTTCTTTCTCAATCTGCTGATGTATAAAATCAACCAAAACATATTCAACGGAACGCTGACCCCGGTGTGTCATTTTATCAATATCAAATATGATTAAGGCGGCGTGCTGGCAGAATCGTTACCGTACTGGGGAAAATGGTTGGCAGCATTTCTTTTGTCTTTACGTTCTAAATTCAAATCACGCTGAGGTCGACCTTGCTTTTCATCCTTCCAGGGTCGATAAAATAACTACCAGTCGAGTACTGGGGACGATGTAATCAACTAGCCCCTTCTTCCGAACTAGTTGGTCTTGTGTCAAAATTTGAAATCAATATTGAATATCTCTGACACATTATAACTGACACATGACACATGAAGAGTGCTGTGAAAGCCTGCGGTATATGTGTGTATATACATATATATATATACATATATATACATATAAATATGAAATAATTCTGAACATATGTGTGCGTGCGCGCGCACGTGTGTGTGTGTTTTATATTCAGTAACATTACATGGTCTCTGACGCCAAACTATTTTCATACACAAATAATCTATATGTGTATCTCAATGTATGTTTGTATACATGAACATATGTACTGACGATGTCCATGCATGGCCACGACATTTACGCTGAAACACATAAATGAATATTAGGAATAAGTGCGTGTGTCAGTGTATATAGATAGAGAGAGAGAAAGTGAGAGAGATGTGTGTATGTGTTTGAGAGAGACAGAGAGATAATGTGTGTGCGTATAAGTGAATGTGTGTGCATGTTTGCTTATGCGAGTATACATTAGTGTACATAACCTGAGACATTTAGTTTCTAGAAGTCGGAAACTCTCTGAATGGTCGAAATTCAGTAAGTGAACTCAGCCATTCGATAAAGAAGTATCGGTAAAATGAGTACCGGACTAAACGCGGTCGACATAATTGACTCAAACTCTTTATATGAGTGCACTAACTTGGTAATAACCTCTGTGTGTGTGTGTATGTGTGTGTATGTGTGTGTGTGTGTGTGTGTGTGTGTGTGTGTGTGTGTGTGTGTGTGT
>NC_068982.1:152510511-152510831 GCF_001194135.2 Octopus bimaculoides | reverse complement strand
TATACATGAACATATGTACTGACGATGTCCATGCATGGCCACGACATTTACGCTGAAACACATAAATGAATATTAGGAATAAGTGCGTGTGTCAGTGTATATAGATAGAGAGAGAGAAAGTGAGAGAGATGTGTGTATGTGTTTGAGAGAGACAGAGAGATAATGTGTGTGCGTATAAGTGAATGTGTGTGCATGTTTGCTTATGCGAGTATACATTAGTGTACATAACCTGAGACATTTAGTTTCTAGAAGTCGGAAACTCTCTGAATGGTCGAAATTCAGTAAGTGAACTCAGCCATTCGATAAAGAAGTATCGGTAA
>NC_068982.1:152506750-152508750 GCF_001194135.2 Octopus bimaculoides | reverse complement strand
TTATATTTTAGAATTTATAATATTCATGCTTATTTATTTATACATAAATTTTTATACATAAATTTTTATACATAAATTTTTATACGCATATATATTTAAACATATATATATATATATTTTTAGATTTTTATATGTATTCATATTTATATTCCGTATATTTATGTTTTAAACTTTTAAATTTATTATGTTACCATGTTATGTTGGATGTATATCTTTCAAAATATTAAATATTGTTTTCCTGAATATATTATTGATGAGTTCTACGAATTTATTAATGATATAAAAACACATATATATATATATATATATGTATGTATGTATGTATGTATGTATGTATGTATGTATGTATAGATGTGACGAGAATACTTTCGTATTGTGACTCCTTTTCAACTCCTATTCGTTTACTATCTGTAGCTGTTTCTTTCACGCATCTAACTTTGCCAAAGGCTGAATCCTCACATCAACGTTTTCCTCAAACTTAATGCTAATAGAAATGGTGGTTCATTGAGAGGATTTCAACAAATAAACTGTCACGTCGGAAAATTACTAATTTCTACAACTGTCACAAGGCCAGACATTTTACTAAAAGAAATATTCAATAAAATTGTACTCGATATGGCACTTGACTGATACTTTACTTCACATTGTATACATATTAGCGGAAGCAAGTAAATAATACAACACAATCTAAGGTTCAAAAGAACACGCCATTGATACTTTAGACCAGTTTGCACAAGGTAAGAATGTTGTTCTAAGAATACTAAAGCAAGATATACATCCATTTCATGAATGCTGTCACATTCGTACATACAAAATAACTATGCACATTTACATATAGGCAAACATATCCTAAACTATATACACAAATTAACTCGGATTCACATATTCATGTCTTTACTCATACATAGAAAACAAAAGGAACTAAAGGTAAAAAAAAAAAACGCCATTTGGCCATGGTCATGCATTTCAGTATTTAAATGAATTACAGTGATATACTGAATAACTTACTCAGAAAAAATATCTTGGTTAAAAGAAATTTCTCTTTCGAGTGGAGAAGGAAAATAAATATCTAGCGATAATCGCTAACATGTGTCACAGAAAAGGGGAGATAATTTTAACGAAATAAAGATTAATTTTGCAAAATTCATGGTCATGCTTAGGAGTAATTCTGACTTTGTTTGCAGTTAAGAGAGAAAGTTTTAGATAATTTAAGTATGTTTTGAAAAGGTCATAGAAAGAAGCATTGTCACTGTGTTAATGATCAGCTTAATTTTTGTGGTATCCGTTCGCCAAGTGAGAGTGTGAAACCCGTCGCCGAGGTTAACACCGTAACCTGGCCTTTACATGTTTTTACATGAATACATGATGCTACATGTACTTAGACCAAGTATCTCAGTAGGTGCCATGAGTCGTGGTAACACCCTCCACTTTTCTTACCTGTCACTGGAGCACTAAAAAAAAAGGGTGTTTCCAAAATTTCTTTGTTTAACCCATAGAAAAAACGCATGCATAAATATATACCTTAATGCAGACACACATGTACACAAACACACATGTATATACACTCACACACATACGCATACGTACACACTGTTACACATATATGCGTGAGTATGTATGCATGTATGTATGTATGTATGTATTTATGTATGCATGTATGTAAGTATGCATGTATGTATGTATGTATGTATGTATGTATGTATGCGTGCATGCATGCATGTATGTATTCATGTAATTATGTATGGATATATGTATGTATTAATGTATGTATGTTTGTTTGTATGTATTATGCAAGCATCATTCATACTTCATTCATCAGGCAGCCGTACAGATATTCTTATACAAAACGTTATTTCATGTGCACACGCACATATACGTGCATATATAAATGTACATATCTTTCTGTCCCTTTTTCCGTCTGTATATCTATTAATCTACCGAAGTATCGGACTCTCTACTTATTCATACACATATAGACGCACACACATACATATACATAT
>NC_068982.1:152505371-152506438 GCF_001194135.2 Octopus bimaculoides | reverse complement strand
GATCTGGTAATTAAATAGGTCTTTAGACAATTAGAGAAAGAGAAAAAGAGAAGCAACCATATCTATGTGTTGATATGATATAATGTTAGGTATCAGAGTATCTGTACGGTTGTCTGATAAATCAAATTATTTGGTAGTGAAAGGATATTCATATAAATATAACTCTAGAGTAAAAGTTCAGTGCGCGAAGCTGGTAGCAATAATAGAAGAGTCACATAGTTATCATATGAATATGATTCTTGGTGCATAAAACCGGAATAGACACGAATGTATAGCAAAAAGATTATTTAATAAAAAAAAACAAATTTTAAGCTGTAGACAGTTCAAAGTGACGCACCCAGCATGATATAGAAAAGTTAGAGAATCTATGAGCAGACTTTACCAGTTCATGTTTCCCACAAAAAATAGTATTACTATATTCAAATAAGAATTATGAGGACATGCCACTGAGGGCAGATCTAAAATTTAATTAATCAGAACGATTGTACAATTTGCAGCGATACAAAAGTCCTTTCTCTTGAAAACAGATTAATCAAAATTCTTGATACACATCAGTAAAAGATATCTGTGTATCAAACTGTGGAGAAGAAACAATTCTTGAATATGTTGTGTGTGTGTGCGTGTGTGTATGTGTGTGTGTGTGTGTGTGTGTGTGTTTGTGTGCGTGTGTGTGTGTGTGTGTGTGCGTGTGTGTATGTGTGTGTGCGTGCGTGTAAAGAGAAAAACAACCAGTTTTAAATCTCTGGGAGAGAAATATATACTAACAGTACCATACAGTAAAGTCTATTTGCTAACACAGTGTGGCAGTCCTACGCAGGATGATGTTACTACTTTTTAGCCCCAGGAAAACATATTTTCCAGCTGGTTACCGACACATGGTCTGTGTCTGTATACTGTGAGCAAGGGAGTCTATGGTTCCCCTTCTAGTCTTAGCGATATCTGTAGACCGATGGTTTCTGGGGTTTTTCTCTTTCTCAGTACAGGACAATCACCGGCTAGAGATGGCAGCCACTCAAACATTGTGTTGGCAAATAGTCTTTACTATACATATATACATACATATATAT
>NC_068982.1:152501329-152505293 GCF_001194135.2 Octopus bimaculoides | reverse complement strand
TATATATATATATATATATATGGAAATATCCCAAGGAAGCAACATATACTACCTCATGCGAAGCACTTTGTCTGTTAAAACGTAAGCATCGAAATTGGCCCAGTGAAAATAACAGAGCTAATGACTAATTGAAAAACTGTACCCTCTCATTAAGTATGGATTGCAGATGAAAAAAATCTTTAGTGGAAACGAAATTATACTTGAACTGTAAACAAATTTTTCAACGTACTTTGAAGAAAATGAAAGACGAGTGCTGGTCAACAAAAGCTGCCGGGCTCCAAACTGCTGCCAAGAGAAAGGATATAAAAGCCTTCTATGAAAGTTTAAAAGAAATCCATGGCCCTCAGCAATGTGAGTCCTTTATTGGTATTAGCATCGAACAGATGTACTTAGCTAACAGATAAAGTGATATTCTTAACTTCGAAATAAATTCGAATTTTCCATCTGATGTGTATCATAATGCCATTGACTTAATTCCTTTAAGGCTGGAAATCCTTGAATTGGACTTTAATCCGAAATATCTCGAAGTTAACATAGCTATAAAACAAATGGTATCAAGTAAATTGCCTGATAGTGACGGAAAACCAGCTGAAGTGTACAACTACAGAGGTACTGTACTTGTGCATAAGCTTTTGGATTTGTTCGTTTTGATTTGGAAGAATGGTCAGGTTCCTCAGGAACTTAAAGATGCATCTATTACTCGTCTATTTACTACACAGAAATGGAGAAAATAATTGCTATAATCATCGTGGTATATTAGTGCTTTCGGTGGCGGGAAAGATCCTCGCTCGGGTTGTTCTTAACAGAATAATACTTCATATAGTAAATCGATTATCTGAATCCCAGTGTGTCTGAATGAGATGAATGTACAATGACTCATAAGAGAGCCGTTGAAGCTGTTGACAGGTCACTGTGAGATATTCGAAATAATGATGTTCCAATGGGAGGTGTGACAGTTGTTCTATCTGGTAATTTTAGACAAACCCTTCCAGTTATCCCAAAGGAAACGAAAGCTGATGAAATTCGTGCATACTTTAAATGATCACATCTCTGCACTACATAAAAGTGGCAAATGTGTGAACGTATCTCCATGATGATAGATTATCTGAACAGTTTATTAATACTGAGAGAAGGAAGAGTAGACAATGAAGGTACAATAAATCCATCACCTATTTGCACCATGGGGAAATCAGAGAAAGAACTTATTAACAAAGTCTTTCCAAATCTCAGTGCACAACATAAGGATCACAGATGGTTGAGTGAAAGGGTAATTCTAGCCCCGAAAAATATTACAGTGAGCGTATTAAACTTCGATCTCTTAAGGTGCCTTCCTAGAAATTGCTAACCATATAGACCTATTGACATTGTTATTGAACCATCACGAGTAGTAAATTATCCAGTTAAGTTTCTAAACTCACTGGAACCACCAATTTTACCTCCTCATAAGCTTGACTTGAAACTTGGAGCACCTATAATGCTTCTAAGAAATGTAGATCATCCATAATTCTGCAATGGAGTAAGACTTACTGTGAAGAACATTTTGTCACATTTTATAGAAGCTACTATACTCTCTGGATGTGGAGCAGACAATAATGTATTCATTACTAGAGTTCCATTCTACTAAATACCTACTCATTTTCCAGTACAATTTAAAGGAGTACAGTTTACAATTACACTAAGTTTTGCAATGTCCATCAACAAATCGCAAGGGTAGACATTATCAGTAGCTGGTCTGCAATTAGAAGAGCCTTGCTTCTTTCATGGACAATTGTATGTTGGATGGTCATGTGTTAGCAGTTCAAAAGATATTTTGATTTACACTCCACAGGGAAAAAACTCATAATGTTGTATATAAAGAAGTTTTATCATAACTTGCTTTTATGTGTTTTCTATTTCAAGTATATTATTGTTGATGATCTCACAGAATTTATGCCAGTAATGATAGAATCACTAATCACAATAATCAAGAAAAAACTCATATATCAAATTTTTGAATGAAATCTCATTATCTTTAACCCGGACAACGCCGTATGCTTCTGCTAGTATGTGTGTGTGTGTGTGTGTGTGTGTGTGTGTGTGTGAGTGTGTGTATGTATGTATGTATATATATGTATATGTATGTATATATGTATGTATGTACGTATGTATGTATATACATATATGTATATGTATGTATGTATCATGTGTGTGTATGTATGTATGTATGTATGTATGTATGTATGTATGTATGTATGTATGCATGTATATACATATATGTATATATATATATGTGTGTGTATGTGTATGTATGCACGTATGTATTTATATACATATATGTATTATGCGTATATATAATGTGTGAAAGTGTCCCTATGACAATTTGGTTACAAAAGATATTGATTTACTTGGTTTGCAGTTAAAGATGTTAATAGCCGGAAAATATAAATTGAAGTCTTTGCTTAAGTATTTTTTTACTACAGTATTTAATCCTCTGATGACCAAATTGGAGTCATTGGATGGTGTGTGTGCCATTCAATAACTTCAGTTTGATCATCATATGGACACTCACATGTAAGCACACACAAGCACGCACAGCACAATCTCACGCACACGCGCGCGCGAATATACTTGCATATATACCATATCATTAACGCATAAAAATAAAGAATTGGTATTACAAAAGTTTTCCTCGCTCAAAATAAAACGCCCTACACGAAACAGAATCCATCCACATATAAACCAGCGTATGAATATAATTTGATTTTCACTCCTTAAGTATTCTTATATCTAAATGAAACTACAAGTCAGTGCGAGATATAGAATGGAACCTTACATTTCCAACAACTTATGGGGCGGGGAGTTTGTGTGTGTGAGTGTGCGTTTGTGAGTGTATGTGTATGCGTGCGTGTGTGCGTGTGTGTGTGCGCGCGTAGTTTAATAATGAATTCTTCATTAGAGAACTTAGCAAGATCCTGTGAGAATTCAAAAATTTTCCAGTAGATAGACATATATAAAATGATTATCTCTTAAAGTAAATGAGAAATTACGGAGATGTACTTGCATAGCAAGTGACCTGATCTGAGATCGTGTGCTGGAACGAAAACAATTGTAGCGTGGAAGGTGTTTATAAGCCATTTAAGAAACACACAAAAACCGTTAGATTCACTTCAACAGTTAAATTTAATTTGTCAAAATATTTTCGTCGCTCTGTGACCGCAACCTGTTCCCTGACAATTTCAAGAAATTCATTAATTAATAGTAAAGTTTATTTGCCAACAGAATATGTTGGTACTAAAAAAGACAATGTTACTGTTGTTTATGCACCAAGAAAACGTATTTTCCTGCTGGTTGTCGACACATTGTCTGTGTACGAATGGTGTTTGCAAGGGAGGTCATCGCTCCCAACTCCAGCCTTACGTGATACTCACAGACCATGGTTCCTGGGTGGTTACCCGTCCTCACTATGAGACGAACACTAACTGTTGATGAAATCTTTCTCCACTCACAAACACTATATATTCTTTAAGCGATACACAGTTGCTGATCTCGTATAGAGAAAACTTGTTTTAAATCTCTCTGCAGAAAATTGAAATTTCGTTTTTAGTGCGGGCATCTGATCGTGTCTTGCAAACAACTTGCACATGCAAGTGCTACCAATCAAGAACTCCGCATACCGGAAGCCAGCAAGTGTATGGGGTCATCAGGAGAGAATGCGCGTCGTTTCGGGGCCTACCTTTCGACGGCATCAATGCGCACCGGCCCCCCTCACTGATATGAGGCCCCACTTGCTAGATCAACTGATTATTAAAACAAAGCTCAATATTTCTCTAGCCATCGCTCATCGTCTCTTTTTAACCAAATCCAGTGGCTAGCCTTCTCCACTGTAGTTTGGATATCGGTAATGGTGATATTTACCTTACGATGAGTTAGGCCTAACGATAACAGCAGTCGTTTCACACTGTTTCCTACAAATCCTCTACATCCG
>NC_068982.1:152496244-152500715 GCF_001194135.2 Octopus bimaculoides | reverse complement strand
TCCATATTTCATCCCAACGTATTTTCCTCTCAACAACATGTTCTTCCCATCTCTTTATCTGTCCTTGTTGACTACATCGGACCAAATGAAGCTCTCTTCTCTCTGCTTCCCTTGTTTTGACGCTGTTGCTAACAACAGATCTGCGTTCGCTCCGCATCATATCTGCAAACGGTTTGAACTGATTTGCGCCAAAACCAAGTCCTCTCCGATGGTTCTGTGTTGCACCCACCATATCTCTGTGTATAAGAGAAGACAAGATGTCATCAGCCTCTGCTTCTGCTTTCCACTTCCTGGCTGTTTTCACCTCTGGTGGGTTCTGCCTGATTTCCGTATCCTTCGATTCTCTCAGCATCGTCACCGTCCGTATCTTTTCTAGTTTGTATATTTCGACTATTGATGCTAGTGGTAACTGCAACGAACCTCTTTTAGGCCTTTTAACATTTACAGAGATGTTTGGGTCTCAGATTTCCACAGCCAACCATAGTTTTGTTGAGTGGAACATTTTTCAGAAGTAGAGAAAGAGTTACAAAGAATTTTGACCTGAGTAATTTGCATACTGACAGAATATGAGCTAACAGAAATAATCTTTCTTGGCTCACCCCTTTGTCACAATGCTAGGATCTTGTATTTTAGACGTTCGAAATTTGAATAGGATTTTCATTTTCAAGTCTTTTGTGTAGGTAAAAATGTAAATTATTTACTTGAGTTTGATATGTTTTCTTTCCTACATATCTGGCAAGTTTTTGTTTTTTGTTGCTTTTTGTTAGCTGTTTTTGGAATGTTACCTTATAGTAAGTGACATTAGTCGTTTACACTGACAGAAACAAGTAGTTCAACATGCGCATGTTGGTATATCAATTTATAAAGCAGTTATGCTACTTTTTCATTACTTTCGGCTTAACCCTCGTGGCAAAGAAAAACAAATTTTATACTTATATTTACTATGAAGTTTGCAACAGCACTTTTTATTGTCATAAAAAAGAATATAAACTAAAACCTTAAAGAACGCTATTAAATGACAGTACTTTTGATATTAGATTGCTTTCACTTTCTGACTGCTATCGTTTTGTAATGGAAATAGAAATTTGACTATTAGTGGTATATGAAATTAAGTTCAAACATGATTTTACGGTTGAATCTATTTAGAATTACAATGTGTTGAATGAAATAATCAACTTACCTTCGGTTAGTGTGAAAATAACTCGATTAGATATCAAGTCTTTGTGCCTTAAAACTTATTCAGCTGAACTGTAAAGACGAAACAATTTAATGATAAGAAATTCTAGGAAACCTTACTAAGAGTTCGGAATAAACTATTTAGGCCTTTTATAATTTCAGAGTAAGTCATTCAAATATAAACACTGAATATTGTGAAGGCTTCTTAACATAATGACTTATGAACTTGACAGAATAAACAGAATTCTTGAGGGAGGAGTGCGTTAATCGAATTTAACTTCGTAATTTGTAGTTATATCTTCGACTACAGGTAGAATATTTTAATTGACTTTATCTGTAGACCTTAAAAGAATTTCATAACACTCACATCGCATTTCATTTCCTTAAAATAATGATTCCTCATGTGGGTTACAAACCACGTACTTTAGTAATGCTGAATCTACTTGCACTTCAACAGTGGTGAAATTGAAAGTTGCCTCCTGTGTGATTTGATCTACGTAACAATACCACAAGGCAATTATTTCAGTGTGCTTGTGCTTCTATCAGATCATCAGAATTTTGGTTCCTTAAAATAATGTTATACAGTATAGATTTTTCTCTCAACAATAATATGCTAGATTATAAAATGGGTCAATGGAATTATTGAATTCTTCCAATAATTTCAATAATTCCAATAATTCCAATAATTTACACTTATATTATACAGGAATTCAAAAGTATGAAAAATAATTTTTGTTTTTTTAATAATGCAATTGATACCCTTCGCTGATAGATTTAAAGGATAAGCTGAATAACAGTGTATTAAGAAATCATTGAAGCTTATGTGAAAAAATATAGCTATGACAAGAGAAGCTATTATGAGTGTGTAATTCTGTTGATTTTTTTTTAATCCCAGGAAAATATTGCATTATTTTATCTTAACAAAACGAATTAGAACATTTAAATTCTTTATGATGATAATGATGAGGTGAAAGAACAAAAACCAACGAATTAAGAAAAGATTGATGGAGGAGGACAAAGAATGGTAGAATCAATTATGTAGTGTTAACTGGATGAATGTGGACAACTTTCAGTCAGAGTAAAATTGCATTTTTAATGGAAAATGGGAATATATATATATATATATATATATATAGTAAATTGATATAAATATTATATGTCTATGTGTTTATTTATCTGTAGATGCGCCAGTTGAGGCAAATGAACCAAGAAGAAACACCAGGCAGCATCCTTTTAGGAAACAATATTCGTCCAACGATGCCATTGAACAGAAGAACTATAAGGACCAATATAAGCCCAGAAGCACAGGTAAGAGGTTTGTGGTAATGACTGTGCGGCGAATGAATATCTATGCTGGTGCTGACATATAACATTAATGTTTAAGATCGCAGAATGAGATTAGAGGGTGAATATGCAGGCAATTCTAGCAGATCGAGATAATGAAGAGGGGGATGGTGATTTCACTAAATTTAGTGATTATTACTCGTTAAATAAATAGATATCACATAATAAAACTCTTTCAAAAATGAAAGAAATAATTATTATTATCATATTCATCATAATTTTAAGTTTTATTCATTTTCTACTGCAATATCAATAGCATCCCCGTATTGCTGAAGCGTGACCAGCATTATGTCTTGCGTGTGTAGATCTTTGTATACCACATATGTGTAGCTTTGTCGTAAGATTTAATGTTTCATTTTAATATGCATGTACATCTAGTGTGAGTCGTGTTATTTTGTTAGCTACATATTTATTTTATCTTTTTTGCTGTATGTGTTGTGCGAGTTGTTTATTATTATTATTATTGTTATCATCATCATCATCATCATCATCATCATCATCATCATCATCATCATCATCATCATCATCATCATTATCATTATTATCATTATTATTATTATTATTATTGAGTTTTTGATTATTATTATTATTATTAAGTAGCATTCCGTCTGTCTTCATATACTAAATTCAAATTTTGCCTAGGTCGACTTTGCATTTTATGCTTTCGGAGTCGCTAAAATAAGTATCAGTCGAGTACGGCGGTCGATGTAATCTACTAGGCCCCAACCCCAATATTTCAGACCTTGTGCCTGTAGTATAAAAAATATTTATTATTAAGGCGGATAGCTGACAGAATCGTTAGCACACCGGGCGAAATGCTTAGCGGTATTTCATCTGCCGCTACGTTCTGAGGTTGACATTGCCTTGCATCTTTTCAGGGGTGATTAAATAAGTACCAGTTACACACTGGGGTCGATGTAATCGACTTACCCTCACCCTCCCAGCAAATTTCAGGCTTTGTGCCTATAATAGAAAGGGTTCTTGTTCTTATTATTATTGCCTTTGCACAGCTTCTAGCGCTGGACATGTACTACGCTGTCAGCTGTTCACTACCAGTGAACTAAGGTAACACCTCTTATTTTTCAAATACCTTCCGATGAACTGACTTGGGCTTCATTTATACCATAAAGTTTGAGGTCATCCATGAATAACAAATGGTTGACTTTTTGTTGGCGGCTTTTGAATATATACTCAGCTTTTGCTTTCCTCAGAATCAGTGTCAGTGGTATCAAGCACAGTACAAAGATCAGTGGGGACATGCAGTTCCCTCGAAGATGTCCCTCCTAATTTCTACTGTTCCTAAACTTCTTCCGTATACGGTAGACAATTACAGGCCGATATCCTGTTTGCCACTTATGTGGAAATTATTGACTGGAATACTCGCAAAGTCAATGTACGAACATCCGGAAAAAATGGCGTCCTACCACATGAGCAGAAGGGTTGCAAGCGTAAGTGCAGAGGTACCAAGGATCAACTCCTGATAGACAAAACTGTACTTCAAGACTGCAAGAGGAGGAAAAGTAACTTAGCCATGGCATGGATCGACTATCGTAAGGCGTATGATATGATTCGTCACTCTTGGATAATGGAATTTATGAACCTATTTGGTATTGCATCGAATGTTGAGCGATTGCTTCGAAAAAGAATGGCGAATTGGAGGACGGACCTGACAGCATATAGAAGTTTAGGGACAGTAGAAATCAGGAGGGACATCTTCAAAGGGGTCTACCTGTCCCCGCTGATCTTTGTACTGTGCTTGATACCACTAACACTGATTCTGAGGAAAGCAAAAGCTGGGTATATATTCAAAAGCCGCCAGCACTATTATTATTATTATTATTATTATTATTATTATTATTATTATTATTATTATTATTATTATTATTATTATTATTATTATTTATCACCATCATCATCAGTATTATTATTATCGTTTGGTTTTCATATGCTT
>NC_068982.1:152490718-152495900 GCF_001194135.2 Octopus bimaculoides | reverse complement strand
TATATATATATATATCAGTTTAATCCTTTCCATTGAAATACAATAGTACTAAATATTCAATATAGTATTATCAGTAGCTTATTGAATATAGAATTTTTTCTCGATATTCAACAGCTTTTGAGGTATATTGATATCTGATTCTGCATAAATAAGTGAAACCTGTAAACTTAACATTCCAAATATAAATAAGTTTTGATCTCTTGACCAAAAACGTTACAAATATCTACGTTATCATCATCAAAGATATTCAACTATAAAAGAATATGGAAGGCTAACAACTGAAACCATTTTTTTATTATTCGTTTTCAAATGGTGCTATTGCAGTGCGCATTCGCTGAATAGTTGGGGGCTATACTTTCACTATGTTCTTTCTGCTTTAATATTTTCCAATTTAACTATAAATGCGAATCTATTTTTAACTGAACATTCAGTCTGTTCGTTTATCGCACGTGTTTCATAAATAGCTTACCAGCCACCTAATCCTTTAGGCAAGGTTACTAATACTAGTAGCCTTATATAAAGTCTAACAGTAAGATATGACTTAATTCAATGTTTTCAGCGACAATTATTCCCATGTTAATCATAGCTTAACAGCTTTAAGCAGTGTAAACATAAAATAAGATCTACTTTCTACTGCAAGGCGATAGCAAATTTGCAAACACGCTAAGTAAATGTAAAGATTGAATGTAGGTCGAGAATCAGATAAATTCTTTCGTCGTAAGCGTGTTTAGGTAAATGTAATGTTTTTAGTCGACGCTGTAATACTTTTTAGACATATGTTAACAAAAGTTTAGGAGGCGCAATGGCCCAGTGCTTAGGGCAGCGGACTCGTGGTCATAGGATCGCGGTTTCGATTCCCAGACTGGGCGTTGTGAGTGTTTATTGAGCGAAAATACCTAAAGCTCCACGAGGCTCCGGCAGGGGATGGTGGCGAACCCTGCTGTACTCTTTCACCACAACTTCATCTCGCTCTTACTTCCTGTTTCTGTTGTGCCTGTAATTCAAAGGGTCAGCCTTGTCACACTGTGTCACGCTGAATATCCCCGAGAACTACGTTAAGGGTACACGTGTCTGTGGAGTGCTCAGCCACTTGCACGTTAATCTCACGAGCAGGTTGTTCCGTTGATCGGATCAACTGGAACCCTCGACGTCGTAAGAGACGGAGTGCCAACAACAACATAAAAATGTTTGCTAACCATCCTCGGACATAATAAACGAGGTTTACTTGGCCTGGTTTCGAAAGATGTTAGATTCTCTTTAGAATTCATATGCCCGTCTCTTCGTACAGAATTCCAGGAAATCCGTCCGAATTGTTTACAGAAATAATGCTTTGCTGGTAGCAAATTCATTAGCACTTGCATTAATCAGCATATATAATTAATTTTTAATGTATATCAAAGTTAATTTGTTTTTGATGCTTTGGACAAATGCAGACAAATAATTCTTGATATCTCTTCCATGGATAGTAAAAGGTACATCAATTTGATCTGGTTTCGAATATTGTTGGATTCTCCTCAAAAGTCACTAACTAAATTTCAAATGGATGCAGTGCAGGAAGCAGTCAGTTGTTCAAATAAAATTTTTTAAATAAATGAAAACTAAATTTAACATATATATATGATGGGCTTACAGTTTCCGTTTGTCAAATCCACTCTAAAGGCTTTGGTCGGTCCGAGCCTATAGTAGAAGGCACTTGCCCTAGGTGTCACGCAGCGGGACTGAACCTGGAACTATGTGTTTAGGAAGCAAGCTTCCTACCACACATGCACACCTGCGCCTGTATATATGTGTGTGTATTACAGTATGAGTGCATGTATTTATACTTGTGTACAAAGACGTTATTTTATATTTACATGTACACGAGTAAATGGAAAACTATGATTTTTTTTTATCGTCTTCCTTAGATATTATTATTGCTTTGGTCAAATTCAGCTCTGATCGAACGCATTCATAATGAAATGAATTCAAGCCATAACGAGTTTTCCTTTCGTACGCCTAAAAATATAATCGCCAATAGTTCCTGAACTTTATGACGATAGGATATGATCTGATGGAGATTTGGTTGCCATTCCTAGCAACTTGAGTGACTGCGTAGGTTGTTTTAGGGTGGTGTTGTTGGGGAGAAATCAGTAAATAGGTAGAAGTTATTGTTTGAAGGAAATAAAGTTGCATTTTGCTGCTGCTCTCTCTCTCTCTCTCTCTTTCTCTCTCTCTCTCTCTCTCTCTCTCTCTCCTTCGACCTCGTTCTCTCTCCCTCTCTTTCTCTCTATGCCTTTCTTTTACTTTGATAGTTATCTCTTTCCACTTTAAATACTATTGTTATAAAACTATAACCACTTTATCTATTATTATAAACAATAACTTTAGTTATGTCAGAATAATATATCAAGACTGCCGAGAAAATTTACTATACACTGAGAAAACGGTGAAATCTAAGATATGAGTTAAGAAAGAGGGGAGGGTATTGCAAGAATGAGGAAGATGAATTGATATGAGAGATGAGACAGGGAGGTGAATGAGTTGATGATAAATGTATTAGTATCGTTAGATACTACATTTACTCAGATTAGTAATATGTGCTGTTGAAAAATGTGTTTTCTAAGACATCTCGTAATGAAAGTTAGATAAGAAAACTTAAAGGAACTGATCTTTTCACCATCTATTTTGATCTGAGAGAAACACTGAAAATATTTATCTTAAGCCATTGATGTATTTCTGAATGGTTTTACACATTTATTCTTTGCAATCTAATCTTTCTGTATTTTCAGTCGAAAGAATGTTCAATAAAAAAAGAATTATTTTATACTGGTAAGTAGTTACTTTCTATATTTAATATTTTTACTGTGTTTTATTTTCTTTTTCTTTTTTACAGACACCTAGGAAACTTAAATGAGAAATTGTGTACATGCTTAAAGCGATGTGTGTATGCGTGTGCATATGTGTGTGTACGTGCGCGCACATCTGCTGGCGTCTAAAGTAAAAGAATGCCAGTTTCCTCCTCTCCCTCTCTCTCTTTCTTTCCCTGCATGAGCCTGTAAACATATATTTCAAATATATCTAGGTACACTCGTCACTCTATCTCTCTCTCTTTCTCTCTCACTCATTCTTAATGTTAGGTTTAATCCACAAAATGTTTTTTCAATGAAACGCTGAAATTATAAATAGACAGACAGACAGACAGACAGTAGATAGATAGATAGATAGATAGATAGATAGATAGATAGATAGATAGATAGATAGATAGATAATGAATTTATAACTGTTATTTGTCAACTTTTGTTCAGAATTTAATATTATAGCTGTTATCAGCTGAGAGATACGGAACACCTTTCATTTTTTTTTTTTTTTTTTGCAATTATGATACAATTTGTTTTATCATAGAACCAACACTCATTTGAATACTTCTGCGAAATTTTAAGGACATTGCAAGTAATTTTTTTCACTCTCAAATAAGGTCTTTAACCACGAAAAGGTGACTGGCCTGTTTACTTAGAAGAGATACCCAATATGGCATTCACACAGTGAACGATTCAACTCAAGTCATCTAGGAAGCATAACACCAAAGAAAAGGAGAGCTTCCATTTTTGAAATTAGGGGCTTATTATTCATAATCATTGCACAAACACAGTTTACAATAATAATGTATAAAGGTAATTTTGATTTGTTTTAATTCTCTATTCTTCCTCATTTTCCATCATAATCTGTCATGATGTATTGGACATTTTTTTCAATTTTTAATGTCTTCACTCTTTAAGATATATTTGTTCCCTGTAAACATATACTACTCTATAAGAGTTATTCTTTACAGAATGATTTAAGCTGTATATATTGTAAGCTAAACACTCCATCAATGACAATATGTTCGGTTTGAATACTCCTTGTTATATTGTTATGTTCAATAATCTATTTAGTTTTCACGTGTTTAGTGTTAGATATAAAATACATATACAATTAAACTGAAGGCAAGTGTTGCCTCACGCACATTATGGCTATACTTTTTTCAATGATCTTTAATATATAGTGGTGCTATTAAGGATGCACACATACGCACAAACACACACGCACACACGGGGAGAAAGAGTGAGAGAGAGAGTGAGACAGACAGGCAGGCAGGGACGTCTAGTTTCGCAAATATTAATGAATTATTATTTTAATATCAATAGCTTAAACAACGGCCACAGCAACTCTATTGCAGCTATAAACGGACTAAATATATTCGGTTTCGTAATCCTTCTTCAAATGGCGATCAGGATCAAAGTACAATGATAGAGAAAACAAAATGTGTAAACGTCATTAAAATAGGATTTGCTTTTATCACATAATCTTGCAGCTGCTCTTGTGAAGACACACACACACACATACACATTTTCCATAAATATTCCTTAAACTATGCACGGTTTGAATCTGTTAGAAGTAACAGGGAAACGTTGATCTTTTTTTATTATTGAACTATTAACCTCAGCTCTTCTGTGTTACAGCAACTCTCACTGCTTAAAATGGTGTAGTCTTCATTCTTCAACGTGTGCTATGTATACGACCCAACAAATGAGGCTCTACGTGGTAACTAAACCTGCTAGAAATAGCAACCAAATTACCCTCGGTTCACACCGTCCTGTGTTTATGAAAAAAAATGCAGTTGTTAGATTAGGTAATGGAAATCCTAAATATATATTGCCTAAAAAACAAAAGACAAGCTGGTTATATCTGGGGCAATGTTTGCCATAGGGTTGTCTAGTGAATACTGACTTGGGGCTCATTAACAATAACAGCGTACAATGTTTATGTATTCCCACGGGAATGAAACGTATATTGAACGAATGTTTCCAGCAACACTATCCACTAAACCACGAACATGTGATTAAAGTATATTTGAGAATATGTGCTGCTAAATTCATGGTAGCCATATTGAACTGAACTCAACCCTAGATTATCTCTTTACTGCGTTGAATAACAAACCTGTAAACTACATCATGATATCTTTTATAAATTTATTCATATCTAGCATGCATTATGCAGATATATTTAAACCAGAGTGGTATTTTCTTTTATCAATCCAAGAAAATTAAAGTTGACCTTATCGGGATTTGAACTCAGAACGTTAAGTACCGTAACGAAATATTGTAAGGTATTTAAACCGGTACTCTATCGATCATTTTATTTATATATATATATATATATATAT
>NC_068982.1:152485036-152489286 GCF_001194135.2 Octopus bimaculoides | reverse complement strand
TATATATATATATATATATATATTCTTATTAATATTTAGCAGAAGTAACAGAGTAACTCTCGGAACTTGAGTCACTCTGTTACTTCCGCTAAATATTAATAAAAATATACATATACACATTTTTTAAATTCTATTTCTCCTGTTTACACCAGCATATCTATACACACTCACACACACACATACACACACACACACAAACACACACACACACATGTAGATACATACATACATACATATATACACGCATACATGCATACATACATACATACATGCATACATACATACATACATACATACATACATACATACATATATACGTATATAAAGCAAGCACAAATGGCGTTTATAATTTACGCCAAGTGTGTTTCGGTAGAACTTTATTAAAGCATTCATAAAAGATTATATCATAACATATCATCTACCATTTGTGCTTAACTTATACCTGTGGCACTCCAAGGACCAACCCACTTTGGGATCTACGGCTTAAACTGGATTTGATATAAAGGATGCTGAAATGTTTCTGGCTTTAAGGGTGTCGCGCATGGCCTGTCTGTAGGCCCAAACTTCCGAGTGCTTTTATATATACATATATATATATATATATATATATATATATATATATATATATATATATATATATATACATATATATATAGTTGTTCCAAACAATAAAATCTGATAATCAACCATGTATTATGATTACACGTAGCACAATATTCTGACATAGTAGAGGAGCCCATACGTGGACGCTCAACCTGCAGCGAATAGTATATAAATTTCTCGCGAATCACACCCAACATTTTTATACTTACTAGGTCTGCAGAATGGGGCACTGCATGAGAATTTTTCATACCCCTCGGTACTGATGAAAATGATGTTATTAATGTCTCACATAAATCCCGCAGAAGAAATAAAAACAAGGAGCGAGTTCTTAAGGGATGATATTTCGGGTAGGATTAAAAGGTAAGACTGGATATAATGATTGGTGCGAGACCTGGTGGGTTTGATATAACAAGAGTAATGAGAAGAATATAAACAAATGGGTAAACTCCGTGGGGAAATTGTCTGCACGGGATTAGATGTTCTTCGTCAGAAAACTCTTTTCTGGATGCAATTTAGAATGTCTCAAACATATAAAAAGGACACGTTATACATAAAGCCTTATATTTGTAAAAATAAGGAACAAATAAAGAAAGGAACATTCTTTGATAAGACCGCTTAAATGAAGCATATAAGAATATAAAATGTGTTTATAAGTACACAACAGATGCGCTGTACTGTGATAGAATAAAATCATAAAAGTGGCTTAAAAATGTAAAAGTTTAAATGAGTATGTAAACTTAAAACTAAATAGAATGGACTATTCATTCTAAAATTCATTTAGTTTTTGTCTTTTCTTTCTTTTTTGCTATCATTTATCAAGTACAGATTTGCATGAAGAGCCTTTCTCTTTCCAATCTCTACTCTCAAAAATGAACCCACTCAACATCTGGAGCAATTCATTTACAAATAAAGAGTTATGTCTCCTAGCTACAAACTTAAATGCAACATGTGGACTGTACGTGTCTCATAGCTTTTCGTGTTGCTTCTGTACTCGGTGAATGGAATGATATTCAAATATAGAAGACAATAATTTACCCTTGCACAGTTCTATAGCTAAACAATGGATAAATTTATCGAAGTTTTTACTTATGAAATAATTTTTGAAAAGAAATGAAACAAAAGACAAAGGTTAAATGTGAAGAATAGTTGGACACGGATGGAAATCCTTTGATAAAAGGTTTTCTGGGACATCGTGGCATTGATTTAAACAATAACAATTAGAAATAAAACTTTTTTAATTACGGAAATCAGCAAACACGGAGTTTAGTTGAAATTTGGGAAATTTGACAAATCAAATATCAAAACGTTAATTAAATTAGTGTTAATATTCTTCATAGAAGTAGCATTAAAAAGCTAATTATAAAACCATGTGGTAATTTAAAAACATTATTCATCATAAACTCATTATTTAACCATGTACGAGACACAGTTCCGTATGTGTTATTAAAGGAGAACGACATCACAGTGCGAAATCAGTGTAACACAGGGTTACAAAGCAGTGTATTTTGATTATAGATGCAATCTCTCATTTGCTCTGCCCTGTACCAATTTTCACTTGCAAGACATAAGACAACTCTGGACTATATAAAATTACACTTGCCCAAGATCTCACAGAGTGTAATCGAACGCAGGACCTCTTGAGTGCAAAGTGAACTTCTTGACCATTCGACTATATTACCGTATCAAGTGAATGTACAACCATGTATAGTGGTTGATATAGAAAAATAGACTTATTTAGAGAAATAACTTTACTGAAAAGGTATTACTAGTTATTGAATGAAAATAAAAGTTTAAAAAATATAATCTTACTGAGTCAGTAAACAATGCCGACTGGGTTATGAACATTATATGTTGGTTGTATGTTTCAAGTGTCTCCCTAGATGGAGATTTCCACAGCCCAAATAGTGTATTCTTTGCCCTTAATTCCCATACATCTTTTAATAAGCCGTGTCCGTGAGGACAATTTTAGACTTTTACATCTAAGCTACCTAAAATTTATTCTTTTGTTTTTAAACCTAATCACAGAAACAGTTGTTTTCTTGTGAGATATATGACGAATAAAATTAAGTAAGTAGGCAATATAAACAACATATAATTCCTTGTGAATTTATCTGAATTTATGTGAATTTGTGTCTGGAAGATCAACACAGAATCTAACAGGTTACTGTGTATCTGCTGTCTAATCTATAATTGGAGTTTGTGGAGATATTCGTCTTTACTTCCACTCATGTCATTTGTTTATTCTCCTACTCAGTCTTAGTCTCCTATTACTCTTCTTTCCATTTATGACTTACAGCTGTGAATTCTTTATTTACAATTTTGGTTTATCTATCATTTCTTCTCAACTGCATTTTATTGATTTCAGCTAGAGGGAAAAAGTCAGTTTTGTTTTTTGTAATATTTACCTATCCAATGTTCTTTTATATTATCCCTTACTCTTTTGTCTTAGTATAGAAAATAGAAATCCAAAACATTTTGGTTTAGGAAATCAAACAGAAATCCTCGGATTTAATATATTCCTCATATTTACATATTCTAAGAGATTTTTTATTTAAAAATCACTAAATGCAATATTATGTACAAAACTAGCATGCATGATAAAGGAAATATTTTCTTTTGTCAAATAATTAATATTAATTTTTTTTTTCTTTGCGTAAACACAAAGCCAAATTGCAAATGAATTTTAATGGACTAAGCCTAGAAACAGTAAAATAGGGGCATATATTCAACAACTCTGAGAAATGGAATATGGTCACACCAGAGATTGAGGGCTAATTCATAAGATCGAATGGTGAGACTAAATATAGTTCAAAATTTCAACTCAAAGACTTCAGCTTTTCATTTCCCTACACAATGCACCCCTTCATACTATGAAGGTTTATGTGTGTATGTACACACACACACACACACACACACACACACACACACACACACACATATATATATATATATATATATATATATATATATATATATATATATATATATATATATATAGATTATATACATATTTTATATTTATATATCATATATTAATAAATAAATGCAGTTGAAAGCAGGTGCTATTCAAATCCTTATACTTCCGACATATGTTTCGAAAAAAACATTGGTATTATTCCAGAAGGAATAAAATGACGTAAAACAATGCAATCTTCTCAGGGAAAAAGAGAAACAAAACTCATCTATAAGATATTTTATATATCATATATCCTGTGTAGGAGATATATAAACTATTTCTCTGCAGATAGAAAAATAAATGAACAGACTTAGCTTTTGGAACCTTACTGGTATCTATTGGACTATTACATGTGGAGTGTTGTCGAGAGAGAGAGGTCAATGAACACACCCATAGCACCAAAGATTCTTTGAAAGCTGCCATAGTCAGAGTGATGTCCAAAATGAACCAGGACCACTTGATTCTAGCATGTAGATGATTTAGATCTCATATAGAAGCAATTGTTGAAGCTGAAGATGGCTTTATTGAATAACATTATAGAAAAGAGGGTTTAATGTTATCCTCATAGCATTTTTTGATAAATGAATTTATTTGTTATTATATATGTGCTTTTTTTTTATAAACAGAATTCTGTCCTCAAATATGTTATGCACCAAATTTATATATATATACATATATATATATATATACA
>NC_068982.1:152478813-152484972 GCF_001194135.2 Octopus bimaculoides | reverse complement strand
TATATATATATTATTTTATATCCCATAAATAATGCGCTTTTTTTTTCAATTGCATGAACCAAAAGTCGGAGGTGACGGAATAAACAGCCTGCATCAATTTGCTATAAAAGCTTGTAGTAATTTTACCGGAAACTACAGCCTAGAAGACGAGACATGTCCTAGAAGATCTGTAGAGCTCGATGAGGACGCCCTGTAAACCCTAATGGAACAAAATCCTAACGTAACCGTTGAGGAACTAGCGGAGAATCTTGGATTTGGTCATTCAATCATTCATCGACACCTGCATGCCATCGGAAAAGTCAGCAAATTGGGTCAATGGGTTCCTCACAAACTTTCCGAATCTAATCGCGCGCAGACAGTGAATGTGTGCTCTTCGTTGCTCTCATCTCTCACGAACGAATATATTTTGGACCGAATAGTGACTGGTGACGAGAAATGGATTTTCTATGGAAATGTCAAACGCCGAACACAGTGGGTAGAGAAAAGAGAAACACCGGCACTCCAAGTTGGAGAAGGTCTTCACCAATGTAAGGTGTTGTTATCTGTTCGGTGGGATATGAAAGGTTGAGTCCACTTTGAAGTTTTAAACCCAAACCAAACGATAACAAAGGAGATCTACTGCCAGCAGCTTGGGCAGCATAAATCAGCACTGGAAGAAAAACAACCATCTTTGGTTTCAAAACGAAATGTATTCTTTTATCAGGATAATTCTCGGTCCCATACAGCGAGGATGACATTCCTAGGGATGGAGCAGTTTGAAACGATGAACCACCCACCATATTCGCCGGACATTGCCCCATATGATTATCATTTATTTTGCAGTCTTCAAAATCATTTGGACGTAAAAAATATGAATTCTGTAGACGAGGTCAGAACAGTACTGGGAGAGTAGCTTTCGTCAAGGACAAGTGAATTTTGGAAGAGGAGCCTTGCAAGTCTACCAGATAGATGGAAGAGCATTGTAGAAAATGAAGGAAAGTATATTTTGGATTAAAAATGAACTTTGTTTATCTTGGTTTAGAAAAATAAAAGAAGTATAAAAGAACCGCATCATTTATGGAATAACCTAATACATATATTTCTCAGCCTGTTTGTAACTGAGCTGTCTTGTCTTGCATGTGTGTACGTAAGTATGCGTGTATGATGAGTTGAAATTTTAGTCAAATGGAGCTGAGTCAAATTGTCATTAAAAATACATATGTAATTCCTATCACGTGTTCAATGCCACGTTCTCTCGTATGGAATATCGCTATGTATGTAAGTTCTCTTCCATTTCTACTTCCATTTCTAATTATCTGAAGTTTTCCTTTAAAGAAGCACTGGTTTCTAACAAAAGACACAAATCACCTTCGTTGGAATATAGATAACGAAAAACAAATTCACATTTTGACCGCGAGGAATGTCCGTCATATTTTTACAGTTCCGTTCACAGATTGTGCATAAAACCAAGAGCAATAATTATTATTAGTATAAATATGAATTCATAATCCGGTTATAGAAGTTGGATGTTTCAAAACAATTGCCTGTAATTATCTTCTTTCTCTTTGATTTTCTTAACAATATCAGGCCTGTTATGTTTCCACTTGGTAGAAGTTTTGATGGAAATGTCTCAACCATATTGCTCATGTTGATGTTTATGTATGTATTCAATAACAGAGAAGTTCTCTATATTTATCTCAGAACAGTATTTTTTTCGGATGGTATTATTTGTTTTAACAACTACGTTTTGCATTGGGATGCAGTACCTTGATGACATTTTGGGGCAGCGCTGATCACATGTATGATATCTTCCATAGAAATGTTACACAATCGATGGTTTGGGTTGCATCTTGTTGCTTCGAGGGCTTCATAATCTCTTGTTTATTCGGTGTTTTCTCGCAATTTCCTGTTCTTGGATTGCAATTGCGTTACTTTCGAAATGCGGTGTGCAGTGGTCACGAGTTCAAGAAAGGCTGTTCTTCATATCGATATTACTGTCATGTTTAAATCGCTTTATTTATTAATTTGATATGCTGAGTGTTTCACGACCTGGTCTCCTTTGAGGTTCGTGCGGCTGGTTGGGATTGTATGAAATGTCATCAGGAAGTGAGAGCTTCTTGGGAAGCTCACTGCTGATACTTAGAATGTTTTTTCTTCACTTTTCAGTGCAAAGTTTATGTATTTATTTCTACTGTTGCTTTATATCAGGTGTTGTCTGAGAGACGCTATACGACATTCGAAGACTTTCTGCTCTGATCTCAAACCTCTACCACCTTCATCTATTCTTAGGTAGAACCTGTCGATATCACTATTGATGTAAAAGTTTTCAGTTGATGTTAGGATCCTGCGCGTTAATTTCTATAGAGGGAGCTTCGTCAACAGACCAGTTAAGTATCCCATTTGCACTGGTACTGCAAATGCATTGCGGGACATTGCCCTGTTGCAAGAGAGTAGTACTGACATATAAACAGTACCTTCGTATAATATGTTTTCCTCAATACCGAGGTATGTATGTATGTATGTATGTATGTATGTATGTATGTATGTATGTGTGTGTGCATGTGTGTGTGTGTGTCTGTGTGTGTGTTTGTGAGAGAGAGAGTGTGTGTGTGTGTGTGTGTGTGTGTGTGTGTGTGTGTGTGTGTGTGTGTGTGTGTGTGTGTGTGTTCTATTTCTTAATTATCATAAATCTTCCACTCAGGAGGGACCCGGTTTCCAACAGGGATACAAGGCTCTATCTTTGGGATGTAGTTGACACAGACAAATTCACATTTGGAACTTGAGAAAAGTCTTGCATATTTTTACTGTTCCACTCACAAATTGCACTTGTAATGCACGAATCAGCTGGTCAATTTCTCTTTCTGAAAATCCCAGTTTATCAAGATTCTCCTTTAAGTATTTACTAACAAAACCTAGTGATCCAATTATTATTGGTATGAATATGAATTCATAGTCTAGATATAGTAGCCGGAGGTTTCGAAGCAGTTGTCCATAGACATCCTCCTCTTCTTTGATTTTCAAAGAGATATATGTATCTGCAAGGCAGCTAACCTCTATGATGGTACATACCTTTGCCCCTCTGTCCCAAACAACAATATCCGGGATGTTATGCTTACATTTGACAGAAGGATTGATGGGAATATTCCACCAGCACTCCTTGAGTTGATGTTTATGAATGTATTCCATAACAGAGGGATTTTCTAAGTTTATTTCAGGACAGTCTTTTTTGTGGATAGCATTGTAAATTGTTTTAGCAACAACATCGTGCCGCATAGGAAGATAGTATCGTGACGATATTTTAGGACAGCTGCTAATCACATGCGTAATGTCTTCCCAGAAACATGACATAGCCTACACATGTGGCTGCACCTTGGGATTACAAGAGCATCACAGTCTCTCTTGTTTACTAGGCACTTTGTGGAAATCTCCTGTTCCTGGATTGCAAGAGCATAGCTTTCAAAGTGTCGTGTGATGTAGTGGTCTTGTCTCCAAGAAAGGCTGCGCTTCGTGTCAATTCTACTGTCTTCTTCTAGCTTCCGGGCAACATAAACATGCATGGTCTTTTTTTGTATGTTGCTTGCTTTCCATCCAGGTCTTCTTTGAGGTAAGAGAGCCCAGCTGTTTTGGGGCTGTATAGGAGATCATCAGGAAGAGAGTGTTTCTTGAGGAGTTCACTGCCAACTTGTACAATGCTACTCTTCTTCACTTTTCAGGACTGCATTAATATTTTTTTTCTTCTACTGTTGTTTAGCAGGTGCTGCCTGAGTGATACCATACGGCATTCGAAGTCCGTCTGCACTAACCTCAACCTCTTTCCACTTTCATTTCTTCTTAGGTAGAGCCTGTCAACATCATTGTTTCCGTGGAAGTTCCCAGTTGTTGTCAGGATTTTGCGACTTTTTATGGAGTGGATTTCTTCTATAGACCAATCAAGTATCCCAAATATTGGGATCTGCACTGGTATTGCAAATGCATTGTGGGATATTGTTTCGTTGTAAGAAGAGAGTTCCGACTGCCATATTTTACTAAGTCTGATGTAATATTTTCGGGTCACTCTATCTTTATTCACAGTGCCTTCATATGATATATTTTCGTCTATGCCTAGGTACTAGTAACATTCTTTGTGTGGAATGGGGGAGATAGAGAGACCGTTGATGCACAGGTTTTGAGTTTGGGGGACTGACTTTCCACGTTTTATAACCAAATATGAATATTTCTTTTGACCAAATTCCATGGCTATACTAGCTGAAAATGTTGTTATTAATTCCAGTTGTTTTTTTGTCATTGTTAACATTTTTATCATAAATCCTCAGGTCGTCTACAAAGCAATTATGAGTTACATTGATATTTCTAGCAGTCGAAGAGCCTAGCATGTAACCATTTGTTTTCTGCAGTAGGAACAATAATGGATTCAGTGCCAAAATGAAAAGAAGTACAGAAAGACTATCTCCCTGGAACGTTCCCTTTGTAATGTCTATACTATTAGTAACAATTATTCTGTTCTCAGTTGTAAGGGTAAGTGTAGTTGCCCATGTCTTTGTGAGACTCTCTATAGCAGTAATTAGAGTGGTAGGTATTTTTGTCAGATGTAGGCACTTCAGCAGCCATGAATGAGGGATAGAGTCGAACGCCTTCTTATAGTCAATCCATACTGTCACAAGGTTTCTGCGTTGTTTTCTTACTTCAGACAGTACAGTTTTGTTTATTAAAAGATTTTCGGCATATCGCCACGCTCTATTCTTTCCACCAGCCTGTTCAACAGTCACAATGTTGTTCGACTCACAATGGTCCTGCAGGAATTGGTTGAGGCAACTTGTGTACAGTTTGTACATAATTTTTAGGCAAGCAATGTTTTCCAGTAGTTTCCTGCTATCTCGGTGATTTCATTTTTGGCAAAAAGATTTGTCCAATTTCGTATATCAGTCTGACCTTCCATAGTCCTTTTGAACATACATATCAGTTGGTTTCTATAAAATGTCAGCTTCCGATTCTGCAGTTTGCCTGCTGCTATAGCGAAGGTTTCTACACCAATTTTGTATGTTTTACTGTTAGTGTTGGTACAATATTCTCTCCCAATTGTATTTAACCATGATCCATTCAAGTTGAAACCCCTCATTTCGTTTCAAATTTTTGACCAGAATGATTGTAGATCTTCTTAGGAAGGAGCTTTCTTAATGGTAATATTTTCCTTCCTCATCTCTCTAAACAATGCTTATGGGCTGGAAACAAACTTGCGATTGATTCTGGCTCGCTCAAAAATTCGTTTGCGATAACAGAGTTTCTAGCTCATCGTCCTAATTTCAAGTTTTAAAGTGATTAGCTTTCCTTCAAGAGCTCGGAGTGAGGAGTTGCCATAAAGTTTCGTTAGGTTTTGTCTAAGATAGAGTTGGTGAGGTGTAAACTCATTTTTTCCCTTACGTTTTATTGTTGTAGTTAACCATCCAATATGGCGAAGCATGTTGTTGATGTTTTCTTCAAGTTTTGTTTTCCATCTAGGTTGTTTCCGTTTAGTAATTTCGTTACTTTGTTCACTGTAGATTTCTCTTAGGTGTTCTTTAAGAGTAATAACGGCTGTGTATATAAGAGTATTAATATTCCAGTAATTAACACCACATGATTCCATGTGCTCTCCAACAACATTGTTGATAACCTTAAACATTAGATCGGTCGGATTTTTTCTCTTGTTGAGAATAGTCTGTTGCTCAACGAAATTTTCGAGAAAGCAGCAAAATGTTTTGCGAATTGCAATTTGAAAGTGTTTTTGAGTTGGATGTATTCCACAGTTTGGAGACACACTCGAATTTAACAATGGCGGGAGCGGTGATTTATTTACGTTATTTTTTACGCCTCTTCTGGCAGATTTTCACCCATTTTCAGTGTTTTGGGAGGATCGAGTACCAGTTAATTTGTTTTGTTAGTTTTTGTCTAAGGTAGAGTTGCATGTATGTATGGATGGATGGATGGATGGATGGATGGATGGATGGATGGATGGATGGATGGATGGATGCTTGTATATATCAATGTATGTATACGCACATTGTGTATGCCGAGTCCTGGGCATAACTGTTTCTGCTGCCTTCAGTAGAGAATATATTTGACACATTTTCCATGACCTCTTTTGATAAAGATCACAAGTAAGTTATTTAGTAGAATTTGCACATCACTTATTTGTATGATACG
>NC_068982.1:152475841-152478628 GCF_001194135.2 Octopus bimaculoides | reverse complement strand
ATATATATATATATATATATACAGCAGATGTTCTGTTTATTAGCAGGAAATTGCCTTTAACTGTCAGCGAAATGTATTTGCGCTATTGTTAAAGATCTGAATTGTTTATGTTTAATGTTTCTAATTCATTTTCAGCCAGTTTTATTTAAAAACTATATTGCACCAGTAGTTGTTTTATTTAGTCTGTGAATCACCTTACAGTAGTATAATCTAGCTTTGATTCTAAACCAATCGAAGCAGTTAAACACTACATTAAGAAATATTGAAGAATGGTATTTTCTTTTGCAACAGATCCACACTTCTTTTATCGAGAACTTATTTCTCATACGAAGATGTCTCTTGTCACCTGATATCTCATATTTCAATCCAAATCATATTGTTATACTTCCATGTATTTACGTGTGTCTTGACAAATGTTTTCATGTTTGTAAACTCCTCTTTATTTCAATATAAGATGAAATTTAAAGATTATAACCATATCAATTTAGTGTCATGATATCATTTTGATATCGCTTAATGATATTTCTTACAATTCACATTAGATTCTACATTCAAGTCAAAATTTTAATTGAAAATAAAGGATGAAATATGCGTAATTTGAGAACTCGGAAGCGATTTACACTCCAAAACCATTTCCACCAGAATTGCCCTTGTTTTATGAAGAAGGTGCCCCAGCTTGAGTTCGGTCGTGTAGTTTTGCTTCAAACTACATCTTAAAGTAAAATGAAATTTAAATGCATTGATTTCTAGTTGTAAGTTAATACCCTTATCTTTAAGTAATTATCTAGAGTCATTATATATAAAATTAAATAACACAGCAAAATATTTAAAAAGAAAGGCTCACTTACTGGACAGGCTATACAATACAGATCCAATTTTTTGTGTCAGTCATCGTAATGGTCGTTCTTGACTAAGTCATCGTTTATATTTGTGCATATATAATCACACAACTAATGCGAATGTATAAATTCAACATTTGATTTACTAAATAAATATATAATCAATGCAGTTGGTATTTAAAATATTATTCAACTCATCAAATTTATAGTGTGGTCTTAAATTTGTTAAAACTTCTTTTTCAATAGATGATTGTGGTGTGAAATAGTAAATTTATATTTCAGAATCCTTTCTTCGTGTCTGGTGAATGTGTCACGTTCAGAATGTTCTTGTTATTGTATCATGTTGTTGCTCTATTCTGTTCAGTTGGGGAGAAATATCAAGGACTGTCGACAAAGAAAACCAAGATAACCACTGAAGAGGATGCAAATAAAGAAAGTGTTGACAACATTTCGGAGACAGACGCTGATAAAGAGGAAAATATGGAGGGGAAAATGTAAATATCATTCCTTTGTTGTCCATTGTTCAATACGAATGCTGTCATCGTTTTGTTTATGGATCTTGTCTTCTGCCATTACTTCCTATTATCGTTTATAGTCTTCCTATAATCTGTAATCCTAAACTGTCTTAGTCTGCATTGTATTCTTGAACTTTACCGTTTGGTTGTCTTCCTTAATATTGTTATATTATTATTGTCGTGTATTCATTTAAATTTCTTCTTGCGTGCTTTTAATGCTTACCAGAAACAAAACAATTTATGGCAACTAATCAAACTGTAGCTTGATTATAACACTGCCTTATTGTTCTCCATCAAATATGATGATAAGGATATCTTGATGGAATATTCCTTCTCTAAAACTGCTACTTTTGCTTGAATTTAGCTTTTACCTTTTGTATTCTTTTCTAGTATTGTTTATTTCATATAATATTTTAGCTTAAATAATAAGCATTATATTTTGTTTTTTCTGTTTGTCATCTACTGCCTCGCTGTTAATATGGCAATATAACATTAACCAAGTATTATTTCAAAACTGCATACTCTCCAACAGGATTTTAATTTTTTTATTTTATTTTAGAGAATAATGGTTTTCGCCGAAAAAACTAAGAATGTTTTATCGAGTATGGGTGGAATCAAATGGATGTAAATGGTAAGAACTACTTTTAGTAAACTCCGAAATTATTTCTCTGTAAACATGTTTAATTCATAAACTATATTTGATTACATTTTTAAGGAAGCTCTTAATGAAATATCTAAGCAAAAGTTTTAATAAATCATAAACTAAATTTAATAAAAATATAGTATATATACATTATTTATATTTGACGGATATTTGTCCTCATCTTGTTTCTTGTTAATTCAACGTTTCAGGTGCCTTGGGAAAATTTCGAACCTGGGTTCTCATTCCCAAGGTATTTTTCGATGTTGTTGTTATTATTATGTTGTTTTTTTTCTTCTTTCTTCAAATTTTCTTCCATTTCTCGCCGAGTGTTTTCCGTACACCTAGGGCAGAGAAACTCGTTGTATGCATTCCCAGTTCACACACGCAAATTCACAGGTAAAACATGTATTTAAGAAAAAAAAATGTTCATGAATGGATGTTGTTTTCATAGCGATAATGCTCTTCTCAGTACATGAGTCGTTCCAGTTAGCACGATTTTTTGCACTTCCTGTAGGGATGGTAAGCCTGGTATCATTTTCAAATAGGTTTCAGTACCTTTTTTCATCATTCCTAGAGATCCTGCAATCACTGGTATGGTAGTCGCCTTGAGGTGCCACATTTTTTCAATTTCTATTAGTAAGTCTTTATATTTACTGATCTTGTCAAATTCTTTCGCCGCTATATTATGATCAGAGGGAATACTCATGTCAATTAATAAACACGTCTTCTTTGTCTGATATTTTATAATAATATCCGGTTTATTAGCTTTTATAGCCTTGTCAGTATGTAC
>NC_068982.1:152470109-152472326 GCF_001194135.2 Octopus bimaculoides | reverse complement strand
AATAATAATAATAATAATAATAATAATAATAATAATAATAATAATAATAATAATAATAATAATAGTAATAATAATAACATCGTTAAAATACCTTAGGAATGAGATCTCAGGTTCTAAATTTCCCCAAGACACCTGATGAAGGCTGAGGGCATATCAGCCGAAACGTTGTGTTAACAACAAATAAGATGAGGACAAATATCCGTCAAATGTAAACAATGTAAATAATGTATATAATTCCTCATCTCTTAAATATAGAACTGTAATATAATTTATATTTGAAATAGTTACAGAAAGTAAGAGCATTTTATCAGAAATCTCTTACAAGTCTAAACATATTAAATACTTTCAATGATATGTTCTCATTTTGTGAAGGAATAGAAGTGGTTATTTATTTTGGTTAGGTAGATAGCACCTTCTGAAATAATCTTTCAAAAAAATCAGAGTAACCTTTTCTATTTCAACATTTCCATAAAATCTTTATATACCATATAATACATAACTCTGATTGCCAACCGTTAAGCAATTATCATGCTAGCTAACAAGAAAGAACGAACTTTTCCAGCCATTTTTTGCTCTCCTGTTTTTTTCGTTTTTTTGTTTGTTTGTTTTTTTCCAAAGTCAGAAACTTTTCTGTAACTGTTCTAATCGGGACAGTTATCTTTCTATTTAGAACACAAAGACTAATATATACTGAATGGAGTTTTGCTGAATCCATCCTAAACGTAAAAAAATTATTGAGCAAAAGTAAAAAAGGAAATAACTTATTGACAGAAGAAACTTATAATTCGAAGTGTCATATTCAATCAAATTTATTTAGTATGCTGGAAAATGGAAGATTGCAAGATATACGCTTGTCATTTTGAATATGATCATTAATGAGAAACTATTAAAAACTCTCCATTTTCTATTTTTAACCTTTTAAAGCACAATTTTTTACTTAAATAATAAAAATTGGTCATTTAGATATAATTACTAAATAAATTACATCAGAACATAGGTCAAGGTCACTTTAATATGTACATGTATGAAAGCCTTTTTCGTTTATTATTAGGCGAGATTAGTATTTTAAACATTTAATTTGTAATCGCTAACAAAATTCAATGAATAGCACGAATTTCTTTTTAAAATATTTGATCTAATATTGACTTGAATTTATTATCCCTTCTTACAGATCCTGCTATTTTATGTACAAGATCTAGTCTTCCCTGAGAACACCTGATGATCTGACGTTACAAATATAAAGAACAAAAATATATTAGACCAAAAGGTGCTATATCGAGATTTGGACTAGTTAAGAATTTATAATTTTACAAAGACATTGTAATATCCTGCTTGCGGCCACCCATCTCGTCTGCTTTCTTCAATTCCTTTTTGCCTCCTTTTCGCGCCTTTCAATCGCCGTATTCCTATCCGGTAAATAAAAGGAAGTGATAAAAGGGAAAGACATCTACAACGCTCAATCGCCAAGTAAATCGTGCCCTATATACTAATGATTTCATTTCATATTTTTAAATCGACGCAAGAAATCCAGAGTCGTTTTGTATGCTTTGCTTTATACGCCAGTCGAAAACGTTTTTATTTTGTTGAAAGGTGTTTTTTCTATATTGCGCCGTTGTAAACCTGGCAGCATGTGATCTATTATTCCGTAAATGGTGTATAGCTTTTTCATAATATACATATACATATATACATATATACATATATACATACATACATATATATATATATATATATATATATACTTATATGTATATGTTTGTCTATACATGTGTGTATATATTAAATATATATGTGTGTGTGCGTGTGGAATATGTGCGTTTATATGTGCGTGTGAGTGTGCGAGAGAGAGGAAGTGTATATGCAATGATTGTAAATGTATCAATATATCTAATGAGGAGTTTAACAATGCTTATGTTATAAACATATACTGATGTGTAGATATGTAGACATGTATCCTTTTAAAACTTCATAAACAGGGAATAACCATATATTCATACAAGCAATCAAAAGTTCGAAGATATTTGTATAAAAATACACGCAGCATTATTTCTCTAAGCTTCAATAACAATATATGTCACATTATGTCGATCTGAGATTCAGAGATATTTCAGCGAAATAATATCATTTGCCAAAGTGTACGCTAATAGCTTTGCAACACCTGTACCTGAGTATACCTGTATGTATGTGCATATATATATATATATATATATATATATA
>NC_068982.1:152464710-152469485 GCF_001194135.2 Octopus bimaculoides | reverse complement strand
TGTGTGTGTGTGTGTGTGTGTGTGTGTGTGTGTGTGTATGTGTGTGTGTGTGTGTGTGTGCGTGCGTCTGCTTGTATGTATGTGTGTGTGTGTGTGTGTGCATATGTCTTTACAGACACTTAATGACCGTGTAGCAGAGCCACATTGATTTTATCGTATAAATTAAAATTCGGCCCATTATTCTCAGTTTATATTATATATATATATAATTTCATAGAACAACTCATGTACTGATACATGTGTGCATGTTTATGAGTGTATTCGTACATACAAGTACACACACGCACGCACACACGCGCGCACACACTTACACACACACACACATATATGCATATATATATATGTCCGTGTGTATGTAGATTTATATTTGTTTATATATATACATATATATATAGGAAAATTTTGTTATTTTTTTAACATTCATCACATCATAAATCTCAGCTTCTCAGTTGTAATCGTACTACTTATACGTGATTTAGCTATCATTCCTTCACTATGATATAACATTATATTATGTCAAATAATATCATATCGTATCATATTACATATAATATTTTAGATGTAAACGTGATCTAAATTTTATCAGATAGAAATCCATAGAGAAATTGGGCTCACTTTATTTAATGCTTACGTTTCAAAACAGTTTTTATTTTCATTCTCTTTTGTCTATTTGGTTACTTAAATATATGGCTGAAGAATCTGATAACTTGTCTCATACTTCATATTCCGTAGTTGTTATTGTTAGTGATGATGATGGTGCTGTTGCTGTTATTTTTTTATTTAATTGTTTCTTTCTTTTAAATTTTCAAACTTTTAACGACTTAAGTTGCATATTCAAAATTCGGTACTAATCATTTATATTATTTGCGATATTTTCTCGTTTCCTTTGCGAATTTTCACTGCAAAACTAATACATGTTGGAAAATCTGTTTTATATTGATGAAATTACATGAAACAAAATATCCATTAGTTTTGTTAAATTTGCAATATTATACAAAACGGAAATATTAACATTTTTCCTTCATTTCTCTTAAAATATTTTATATGTTAATAAGATGTTCTGAAAACAAGTGCATTAGTATTTTTAATAAAATTTATATGATACAATAAGGTTGCTATATCATAAAATAACAATGAAATAACAATGAGACATGAATGGCAATAGATTTGAAATGCGACAAAATTAACTTTTAGCGCGGAAGAGTGAGTGTATGGAAATTATATCGTTAAAAGTTACGAATGAAATTCCCGATATTTCTGTGATATAAAAAGCATATAATCGGATCAGACATGGCAATAATAATAATATTAATACTAATACTATCACTACACTAATAATAATAATAATAAAATCAATGATAACATTAATATTAATAATAATATTAATAATGATAATACTGATAATAATAATAACAACAACAACAATAACAACAGCAATATACAGTCGCTTGCCTAGTCGGAGAAATATGGGGCAATACAGAAAGAGGATAAGAAAGAGATATTGTTTCTTTGTAGTAGAAATGTCTCGAAGCAGATAAAACAAAGTGCTTTGGAAAACACTTTTCAGAGTGCCACGGAACTTCCACAGAGATAACCGGCGTGGAAATATCACACGAAATATTTCACGATTTAATCAAAACTGTTTTGCAACAATTCATAGTCATAACTAATAAAATATAAATGGACCCCGAAATGTTGAGAGCATGATATATGACTTTCTTTTGAAACCAAAAGTACTCCTTTATCACTCTGAAATATAAAAACCAAGGAAAGTATGTAGCAGATTGTTAATGAGCCCAAAATTCCTAATGGATATCATAATGAAAGATTCTGTATCATAAGGATAACACTGGATGAACCAACGGAGAAACGATCCTATATGCAATTGCTTGAAATGCTAAATATAACTACCAAACCTCACTCAAATATGACGTACTTGAACAAAGGAGAGGATACATTGAAGATGTAGTTATGGCTTAGAACTAAACAATAACAACGACATTGATAATGACGACGACGATAACAGCTATGAGAAAGAAAGAAAAAGAAAAAAGCGTAGACCAAATTCGATGGAAATATTAACAACAGAACAGTGTATAACGATACATTATGAAATCATGAATTCATGTTCAGTGAAATGCCTTGTTGAGGAAGAAACTTGTTAAAGGTGGGAATAAAAACAACATTACGTAAATTATTAACACATATCATGTTTCAAACTCCCTCTGAAAATTATTGTTTGTCATCTCTTCGAACGAATACCCATGACTGTACTCAAAGTTTTCTTTTGGACTAGAAGCAATGCTGAGAAAAGATACCAAAGTAGAATTATGAAATATTTGGAGGAGAACAATTGTACATGACAGCAAAAAAACTATATTTATAATAATATTATATTTCAGTAAAGTAAAATAATTGGTACTCCTAATAAAGATGGCGACTTGATAGAATCGTTTTAGTATCGTCCAGAATGTCTTGTGGAATATATTTTGCATCTCAGCACTCTGCGTTCAAGTTCTACCAAGGTCAACTTTGCCTTTCATCCTTTCCAGGTCGATAAATGAAGTACCAATCCAGTACTTGCGTTGATTTGTTAATTGCTCTTTTTCTCTTTCTCCCTCTCTTTCTTTCTTTCTCTCCCCCCCTCTCTCTCTCTCTCTCTCTCTCTCTCTTTCTTCCTCCTCCCCTCTCTCTCTTTGTGGATTGTACTTGTAACTCAAAAGTCTATTTATTCCACATTATCATGCTGAATCGACGTGGAAAGTGTGTTCACAGCGTACATGCCTGTGGGAATCCACCAATGCCAATAGGTTAACCGTGTGTATGTGCGCGCGTGTGTGTATGCGTGTGTGTGTGCATGTGTGTGTGTGCAGTTTGACATTCAAGTTTATGTGCAAACTGTAATATCAAGGCCACTTTGGTGTGTTATTAATTACTGTCTTGATTGACTTATCAACTTTGCGAAGGATTATGAGTTTGAGCTTGGGAAACAATAATTACCTCCGTCATTAATCTGTTATTTATGATGTTTTTAGACCTCTTGGCAAAACTAGAAACAACAAAATAAAATAAATGAAATTTTGATCTAAACCCGAATGATATGGCCTTATCAATGACAAGGAAATTTGGGAGTAAGAGTGCATCAATTTTGAGAGCAGGAACTAGGCATTATTGTATAAAAGACGTAAGAAAATGTTACTTTAATATATTACATCTTATGGAGCAGCAAAATCTGTGCTGTCATCATTAAGGGGTGTGAAGTAGATAACGGAAAGTATTATTTATATCAGTAAAAAGTTAAGTAGTTATATCTAACTAATTCAGTGCTGTTAAACTTATTAAGTTTTTTCTATGTAATCTCAGTTACATGTATCAATTTATCAACAATTAGACTGGAATACAAAGAGGTTTTAAATAGATAAATCTCAGGTTTGTAAATTTCCGATTCACACTAACATCTTTAGTAGTAGTAGTAGTAGTAGTAGTAATGATAGAAGATTGTATTAATTCAGAATTTTACTGGTATTTACTATCATGGGAGCCATGAAAAATAAAGTTGACCTTGGTGAGCTATATATATTCAAAACGTAAAAAGCCAGAGCAAGTACTATAAGGTTCTTTGACCGGCACTCAAACCATAATAATATCAAGGAAAAGAACAACCCAAATGTAACTAGAGTACATGAACCGTAGTAAATATTTTGGTCCCGGTTGATCAAGACATGGCTTTGAAAGGGATGGACAATCTGTCACAGTACAAAGATTGCTAAAGCGAAATATGCACGATATGGGAGTAAGTTGTCAATGGTACCAATTAGTAGAACACTATATATGGTAAAGAAATGTTTAATTCTTAAAAAGCAGATATCAGGGCTACCAAGTTTACACACAGTTCAAAAGGAGCCCTACTAGATATAGTACACATTCTACGCAAGATGCGTTCATTTCAATAGCACAATTTTAACTGTACACTCCCTGTACACAGCCCATACCGACTACATTCATCACTTAATATTAAAACACAGAACGTACTCTACCTAAATCTCCAGTGGAATAGAACAACAAATACTTTACAAAACGTACGTAGCACTGAACCAACAGAAAATCAAAACGAATCCCACAACAAAGAAAGTTAATGCAGTATACAAGCTGAATTGAACATACTCAAAAGACAATGCTGCACACTTCTGGAACGCAGAGGTACACATAGTGATGCTGTACAAAAGGCATAAATTGTTGAAGTTTTTTTTAGAATTTTACAAGGCCAACAATTTTAGTGAGAGGAACCGAGTCAATTACACCCATCCCACTTCTCAGCGGGTATTTATTTCATTAACCCTGAAAGAGTGAGAAGCAATGTCAATATTGGCGGAATTTGAACTCAGAACGTAAAAAGCCGGAAGACATGCCGCTAAGTATTTTGCTTATAATGGTTTCTAATTTAAGCTGAAAGCCAACCGTTTTAAGGGAATGGCGTTAGATGATTCCATTGATCCTAAATTTGATTAGTACTTTATTTTTTCAATTATATATATATATGTATATGTGTGTGGGGGGGTGTTTTATGCATGCAAGCATGTATGTATGTATGTATCTATGTATCTATGTATGTATCACAATTTCTGTTAAGAGAGAATTTTTCTCCACGGTAACTGCAGTGTATATACTTTTAACAGTTGAAATATGTGACAAACATATTTCAACTGACCTAAACTGTGATTATACGTAAACACCGAGTTTGCGCCATTGCTTCGATATATATATATATATATATA